>NW_022881481.1:0-51644 GCF_004382145.1 Drosophila mauritiana
AACGATGACGTGGCCAAAGAATGGAACTGACTTAATTCAAATGGACCACGTCATCAATATATGAATACCGTCTCTGGACGTAGATTTCCTACGAATTGGAATTTTATATTAAATTCGATATTGTCAATATTTTATGAAGTAAATTTTTGTGTTCACCTCAGCATCATTAGTCATGTTTAGCAAGTGTTTCAAATTTCATGTTGCTAGTTAATTACCGCTAATTAATATTAAATATTTTTGATTTTGATTATCAAAACAACATAAGAACTTATTTTAAAAATATAACGAATTATTTAGATACGAACCTCTTATTCTTTGGTCCTTGATTTACGACATCCTTTGTTCTAATTTTACATCCGCGCAGCTCCTGAAACTACATCGCAGGTCATCTAGCTTATTGGCTCCCCCAGAGGGTAAACAATTAAACACAAACAATTAAAACAAAACCATTACAAGTTTAGTGTTATTTGTAAACACAATGGGCATAAGTTTTAATTAGCATTAACGATGACGTGGCCAAGAATGAACTGACTTAATATCAAATGGACCACGTCATCAATATATGAATACCGTCTCTGGGACGTAGATTTCCTACGAATTGGAATTTTATATTAAATTCGATATTGTCAATATTTTTATGAAGTAAATTTTGTGTTCACCTCAGCATCATAGTCATGTATTAGCAATGTTTAAAATTTCATGTTGCTAGTTAATACCGCTAATTAATATTAAATATTTTTTGATTTTGATTGTCGATTATCAAAACAACATAAGAACTTATTTTAAAAAATATAACGAATTATTTAGATACGAACCTCTTATTCTTTGGTCCTTGATTTACGACATCCTTTGTTCTAATTTTACATCCGCGCAGCTCCTGAAACTACATCGCAGGTCATCTAGCTTATTGGCTCCCAGAGGGTACATGAAATTAAAACAAAACCATTACAAGTTTAGTGTTATTTGTAAACACAATGGGCATAAGTTTTAATTAGCATTAACGATGACGTGGCCAAGAATGGAACTGACTTAATATCAAATGGACCACGTCATCAATTATGAATACCGTCTCTGGGACGTAGATTTCCTACGAATTGGAATTTTATATTAAATTCGATATTGTCAATATTTTTATGAAGTAAATTTTGTGTTCACCTTAGCATATTAGTCATGTATTAGCAATGTTTTAAATTTCATGTTGCTAGTTAATACCGCTAATTAATATTAAATATTTTTTGATTTTGATTGTCGATTATCAAAACAACATAAGAACTTATTTTAAAAAAATATAACGAATTATTTAGATACGAACCTCTTATTCTTTGGTTCTTGATTTACGACATCCTTTGTTCTAATTTTACATCCGCGCAGCTCCTGAAACTATATCGCAGGTCATCTAGCTTATTGGCTCCCAGAGGATACATGAAATTAAAACAAAACCATTACAAGTTTAGTTTATTTGTAAAACACATAAACGATATTGTCAATAATTTTATGAAGTAAATTTTGTGTTCACCTAGCATATTTAGTCATGTATTAGCAATTGTTTAAATTTCATGTTGCTAGTTAATACCGCTAATTAATATTAAATATTTTTTGATTTTGATTTATCAAAACAACATAAGAACTTATTTTAAAAATATAACGAATTATTTAGATACGAACCTCTTATTCTTTGGTCCTTGATTTACGACATCCTTTGTTCTAATTTTACATCCGCGCAGCTCCTGAAACTACATCGCAGGTCATCTAGCTTATTGGCTCCCAGAGGGTACATGTAATTAAAACAAAACCATTACAAGTTTAGTTTATTTGTAAACACAATGGGCATAAGTTTTAATTAGCATTAACGATGACGTGGCCAAGAATGAACTGACTTAATATCAAATGGACCACGTCATCAATATGAATACCGTCTCTGGGACGTAGATTTCCTACGAATTGGAATTTTATATTAAATTCGATATTGTCAATATTTTATGAAGTAAATTTTGTGTTCACCTTAGCATATTAGTCATGTATTAGCAAGTGTTTAAATTTCATGTTGCTAGTTAATTACCGCTAATTAATATTAAATATTTTTGATTTTGATTGTCCAAACAACATAAGAACTTATTTTAAAAATATAACGAATTATTTAGATACGAACCTCTTATTCTTTGGTCCTTGATTTACGACATTTTGTTCTAATTTTACATCCGCGCAGCTCCTGAAACTACATCGCAGGTCATCTAGCTTATTGGCTCCCAGAGGGTACATGTAATTAAAACAAAACCATTACAAGTTTAGTGTTATTTGTAAACACAATGGGCATAAGTTTTAATTAGCATTAACGATGACGTGGCCAAGAATGAACTGACTTAATATCAAATGGACCACGTCATCAATATATGAATACCGTCTCTGGGACGTAGATTTCCTACGAATTGGAATTTTATTAAATTCGATATTGTCAATATTTTTATGAAGTAAATTTTGTGTTCACCTTAGCATATTAGTCATGTATATCTATTAGCAATTGTTTTAAATTTCATGTTGCTAGTTAATTACCGCTAATTAATATTAAATATTTTTTGATTTTGATTGTCGATTATCAAAACAACATAAGAACTTATTTTAAAAATATAACGAATTATTTAGATACGAACCTCTTATTCTTTGGTCCTTGATTTACGACATCCTTTGTTCTAATTTTACATCCGCGCAGCTCCTGAAACTACATCGCAGGTCATCTAGCTTATTGGCTCCCAGAGGGTACATGTAATTAAAAAAAAACCATTACAAGTTTAGTGTTATTTGTAAACACAATGGGCATAAGTTTTAATTAGCATTAACGATGACGTGGCCAAGAATGGAACTGACTTAATATCAAATGGACCACGTCATCAATATATGAATACCCTCTGGGACGTAGATTTCCTACGAATTGGAATTTTATTAAAAATTCGATATTGTCAATATTTTTATGAAGTAAATTTTGTGTTCACCTTAGCATATTTAGTCATGTATATCTAAGCAATTGTTTTTAAATTTCATGTTGCTAGTTAATTACCGCTAATTAATATTAAATATTTTTTTTGATTTTGATTCGATTATCAAAACAACATAAGAACTTATTTTAAAAATATAACGAATTATTTAGATACGAACCTCTTATTCTTGGTCCTTGATTTACGACATCCTTTGTTCTAATTTTACATCCGCGCAGCTCCTGAAACTACATCGCAGGTCATCTAGCTTATTGGCTCCCAGAGGGTACATGTAATTAAAAAAAAACCATTACAAGTTTAGTTTTATTTGTAAACACAATGGGCATAAGTTTTAATTAGCATTAACGATGACGTGGCCAAGAATGAACTGACTTAATATCAAATGGACCACGTCATCAATATATGAATACCGTCTCTGGGACGTAGATTTCCTACGAATTGGAATTTTATAAAAATTCGATATTGTCAATATTTTATGAAGTAAATTTTGTGTTCACCTTAGCATATTAGTCATGTATTAGCAATGTTTAAATTTCATGTTGCTAGTTAATACCGCTAATTAATATTAAATATTTTTTGATTTTGATTGTCGATTATCAAAACAACATAAGAACTTATTTTAAAAAATATAACGAATTATTTAGATACGAACCTCTTATTCTTTGGTCCTTGATTTACGACATCCTTTGTTCTAATTTTACATCCGCGCAGCTCCTGAAACTACATCGCAGGTCATCTAGCTTATTGGCTCCCAGAGGGTACATGTAATTAAAACAAAACCATTACAAGTTTAGTTTTATTTGTAAACACAATGGGCATAAGTTTTAATTAGCATTAACGATGACGTGGCCAAGAATGGAACTGACTTAATATCAAATGGACCACGTCATCAATATATGAATACCGTCTCTGGGACGTAGATTTCCTACGAATTGGAATTTTATATTAAATTCGATATTGTCAATATTTTTATGAAGTAAATTTTGTGTTCACCTTAGCATATTAGTCATGTATAGCAAGTGTTTAAATTTCATGTTGCTAGTTAATTACCGCTAATTAATATTAAATATTTTTGATTTTGATTGTCGATATCAAAACAACATAAGAACTTATTTTAAAAATATAACGAATTATTTAGATACAAACCTCTTATTCTTGGTCCTTGATTTATGACATCCTTATTCCTCGTAGGTCATCTAGCTATTGGCTCCACTTATAATTGAAACGGTAGCATATTCTATTAGCACATGTTGTAGTTAATACCGCTAATTAATATAAATATTTTTTGATTTTGATTGTCGATTTCAAAACAACATAAGAACTTATTTTAAAATATAACGAATTTTAGATACGAACCTCTTATTCTTTGGTCCTTGATTTACGACATCATTTGTTCTATTTTACATCCGCGCAGCTCCTGAAACTACATCGCAGGTCATCTAGCTTATTGGCTCCCAGAGGGTACATGAAAAACAAAACCATTACAAGTTTAGTTTATTTAAACAGCATAAGTTTTAATTAGCATTAACGATGACGTGGCCAAGAAGAACTGACTTAAGGCCGCATGAAAAACCTGCGAGGCAAATGGTTTCAAATGGGCATAAGTTTTAATTAGCATTAACGATGACGTGGCCAAGACTGACTTAATATCAAATGGACCACGTCATCAATATGAATACCGTCTCTGGGACGTAGATTTCCTACGAATTGGAATTTTATAAAATTCGATATTGTCAATATTTTTATGAAGTAAATTTTGTGTTCACACTTAGCATATTTAGTCATGTATATCTATTAGCAATTGTTTTAAATTTCATGTTGCTAGTTAATTACCGCTAATTAATATTAAATATTTTTGATTTTGATTGTCGATTATCAAAACAATATAAGAACTTATTTTAAAAATATAACGAATTATTTAGATACGAACCTCTTATTCTTTGGTCCTTGATTTACGACATCCTTGTTCTAATTTTACATCCGCAGCTCCTGAAACTACATCGCAGGTCATCTAGCTTATTGGCTCCCAGAGGGTACATGTAATTAAAACAAAACCATTACAAGTTTAGTGTTATTTGTAAACACAATGGGCATAAGTTTTAATTAGCATTAACGATGACGTGGCCAAGAATGGAACTGACTTAATATCAAATGGACCACGTCATCAATATATGAATACCGTCTCTGGGACGTAGATTTCCTACGAATTGGAATTTTATATTAAATTCGATATTGTCAATATTTTATGAAGTAAATTTTGTGTTCACCTCAGCATCAATTAGTCAATGTATTAGCAAGTGTTTCAAATTTCATGTTGCTAGTTAAGTACCGCTAATTAATATTAAATATTTTTTGATTTTGATTGTCTATAATCAAAACAACATATTACTTATAGAACTTATAGATATATATTTACATAGAACTTATTTTAAAAATATAAAGAATTATTTAGATATAAACCTCTTATTCTTTGGTGCTTGATTTATGACATCCTTTTCGCTGATTGTATATTCGGATAGCTCCTAATATTACATCGTAGGTCATCTAGCGTATTGGCTTCCAGAGGGATCTTATAATTGAAACTAAACCATTATAACTTTCACAGTAGCATATTTTGTTATGTATATCTATTAGCAATTGTTATAAATTTCATGTTGTAGTTAATAACCGCTAATTAATAGTAAATATTTTTTGATTTTGATTGTCGATTTTCAAAAACAACATAAGAACTTATTTTTAGAAATATAACGATTTATTTTAGATACGAACCTCTTATTCTTTGGTCCTTGATTTACGACATCATTTTTTTTTTGATTTTACATCAGCGCAGCTCCTGAAACTACATCGCAGGTCATCTAGCTTATTGGCTCCCAGAGGATACAGGAACAGAACAAAACCATTACAAGTTTAGTTTATTACTAAACAGCATAACGTTTTAATTAGCATTAACGATGACGTGGCCAAGACTAGAACTGACTTAATTTTCAAAAAACATTATATATAAAATTATCAAATATTATAAATTAAAAATATACTAGAAAGATTAAGTTTACTTAAAAAATATTCTAAAAATATTCGGTAAATATATGTAAAAAATATTAAGTTGACAAACACTAGAAATATATACTAAAACAAAATCTATATTTGCACTGTGCGTGTAGCTTACGTGCCACTAATGAGAATCTTAGGCGAAGAGCGCAAAAATTTTTATTTGCAACATTTTCCATTTGCTTAGTTTAATTTAAAATAGTAATATTTAAAAAATATTCTAAAAATATTCGGTAATATATGTGTTAAAAAATACTAAGTTGACGAACACTAGATATATATACCATAAACAAAAACTATATTTGCACTGTGCCGTGTAGCTTACTTGCCACCAATGAGAATCGAGGCGAAGGGCGCAAAATTTTTATTTGCAAAATTTTCCATTTGCTTAGTTTAATTTAAATTAGTAATATTTAAAAAATATTCGAAAAATATTCGGTATATATATGTTAAAAATACTAAGTTGACAAACACTAAAATATATACCATAAACAAAAACTATATTTGCACTGTGCCGTGTAGCTTACGTGCCACTAATGAGAATCGAGGAGGAGGGCGCAAAAAAAATATTCTAAAAATATTCGTAAATATATGTTAAAAATATTAAGTTGACAAACACTAGAAAATATATACTAGAAACAAAAACTATATTTGCACTGTGCTGTGTAGCTTACGTGCCACTAATGAGAATCGAGGAGGAGGGCGCAGTTTTATTTGTAAACATAATGGGCATAAGTTTTAATTAGCATTAACGATGACGTGGCCAAGAATAGAACTGACTTAATATCAAATGGACCACGTCATCAATTCATGAATACCGTCTCTGGGACGTAGATTTCCTACGAATTGGAATTTTATATCAAATACGATATTGTCAATATTTTTATGAAGTAAATTTTATGTTCACCTTAGCATATTTAGTCATGTATATCTATTAGCAATTATTTTAAATTTCATGTTGCTAGTTAATTACCGCTAATTATTATGAAATATTTTTGATTTTGATTGTCGATTATCAAAACAATATAAGAACTTATTTTAAAAATATAACGAATTATTTAGATACGAACCTTTTATTCCTTGGTCCTTGATTACCGACATCATGTGTGCTAATTTTACATCCAAGCAGCTCTGAAACTATATCGCAGGTCATCTAGCTTATTGGCTCCCAGAGGGTACATGTAATTGAAACAAAACCATTACAAGTTTAGTGTTAATTGTAAACACAATGGGCATAAGTTTTAATTAGCATTAACGATGACGTGGCCAAGAATGGAACTGACTTAATATCAAATGGACCACGTCATCAATTCATGAATACCGTCTCTGGGACGTAGATTTCCTATGAATTGGAATTTTAGTTAAAAAATTCGATATTGTCAATATTTTTATGAAGTAAATTTTTGTGTTCACTTTAGCATATTTAGTCATGTATATCTATTAGCAATTATTTTAAATTTCATGTTGCTAGTTAATTACCCGCTAATTAATATGAAATATTTTTGATTTTGATTGTCTATTATCAAAACAATATAAGAACTTATTTTAAAAATATAACGAATTATTTAGATACGAACCTTTTATTCCTTGGTCCTTGATTACCGACATCATTTTGTGCTAATTTTACAACCGCGCAGCTCCTGAAACTACATCGCAGGTCATCTAGCTTATTGGCTCCCAGAGGGTACATGTAATTAAAACAAAACCATTACAAGTTTAGTTTTATTTGTAAACAGAATGGGCATAAGTTTTAATTTGCATTAACGATGACGTGGTTAAGAATAGAACTGACTTAATATCAAATGGACAACGTCATCAATATATGAATACCGTCTCTGGGACGTAGATTTCCTACGAATTGGAATTTTATATTAAATTCGATATTGTCAATAATTTTATGAAGTAAATTTTATGTTCACCTCAGCATCATTAGTCATGTATTAGCAAGTGTTTCAAATTTCATGTTGCTAGTTAAGTACCGCTAATTAATATTAAATATATTTTGATTTTGATTGTCTATAATCAAAACAACATATTACTTATAGAACTTATAAATATATATATACATAGAACTTATTTTAAAAATATAACGAATTATTTAGATATAAACCTCTTATTCTTTGGTGCTTGATTTATGACATCCTTTTCGCTGATTGTATATTCGGATAGCTCCTAATATTACATCGTAGGTCATCTAGCGTATTGGCTTCCAGAGGGATCTTATAATTGAAACTAAACCATTATAACTTTCACAGTAGCATATTTTGTTATGTATATCTATTAGCAATTGTTATAAATTTCATGTTGTAGTTAATAACCGCTAATTAATAGTAAATATTTTTTGATTTTGATTGTCGATTTTCAAACAACATAAGAACTTATTTTAGAAATATAACGATTTATTTAGATACGAACCTCTTATTCTTTGGTCCTTGATTTACGACATCATTTGTTTTGATTTTACATCAGCGCAGCTCCTGAAACTACATCGCAGGTCATCTAGCTTATTGGCTCCCAGAGGATACAGGAACAGAACAAAACCATTACAAGTTTAGTTTTATTACTAAACAGTATACGTTTTAATTAGCATTAACGATTACGTGGCCAAGACTAGAACTGACTTAATTTCAAAAAACATTATATATAAAATTATCAAATATTATAAATTAAAAATTTACTAGAAAGATTAAGTTTACTTAAAAATATTCTAAAAATATTCGGTAAATATATGTAAAAAATATTAAGTTGACAAACACTAGAAATATATACTAAAAACAAAATCTATATTTGCACTGTGCCGTGTAGCTTACGTGCCACTAATGAGAATCTAGGCGAAGAGCGCAAAAATTTTTATTTGCAACATTTTCCATTTGCTTAGTTTATTTAAATTAGTAATATTTAAAAAATATTCTAAAAATATTCGGTATATATGTGTTAAAAATACTTTGACGAACACTAGATATATATACCATAAACAAAAACTATATTTGCACTGTGCCGTGTAGCTTACTTGCCACCAATGAGAATCGAGGCGAAGGGCGCAAAATTTTTATTTGCAAAATTTTCCATTTGCTTAGTGTTGTAGTTTATAATTTATATTTCCTTTCTTTATAAATAAATAAATAGTCAAGTTTGTGTTTGAGTTTTATGTTTTATATTTTAAGTTCTCTTCAACTGCAACACCAGCACCACGACCTACTCACAGCAAAACGTACAAGGAAAAAGAGAAGAAATAAAAGGTGTGACCATTCATGTCAAATATAAAGAGATGTTGTTTAACGTTATTTTTGTAGGTTGAATAGTATATTCCAATAGTATATATATAGTATATATTGAATAGTATATTCCAACACGCCCCCTCAAAAATAACGTCTATAATTAAAAACATAACAATAATATTCATTAGTAACTATCAAATGTGGGTGGTGTGCATTCTGGGAAGTGTTAACTGATCCAGCATTTGCTGCGAGGATACGGGGAAAACCCAGAAAAACCCGATCAGATCATTGTAACAAAATATGTTTACAGGAATTTAAATTTGAAAAATATATATAAAAATTTCATTCAGCATTCGATTGGTCGTCTTGCAGCAAACCCAATTTGTCTCGTAACTCCACAAATCTCGCAGCAGGCAACGGTTTTGTAAATATGTCAGCCAGTTGATTCTCTGTAGGAATATACTCAAGACAAATCACATTATTCTGAACTTGCTCTCTGGCAAAATGATATTTAATATCAATATGTTTAGCTCGTTTATGACATGAGGGGTTGTTTGCTATGCTAATACAGCCTTGATTGTCTTCGTAAATTTTAATGGGGTTTTCTAGTTTAATGTTAATACTAGTTAATAAAAATTTAAGCCATAGAGCTTCTCTCACGGCTTCAAATAGGGCCATATACTCAGCTTCAGTTGATGAGGCTGCTACTGAGTTCTGTCTCTTTGTATTCCAACAAATGAGATTAAAATCAAACATTTTGAATAAATACCCTGTTGTACTTTTTCTATCAATTTCACTACCACCCCAATCAGAATCCACATAACCAATAATTTTATTTTCAAATGCCAAGTTCTTTTTAAAAATCAATTTCATATCGATAGTGCCCTTCAAATATCTAAGAACTCTTTTTAAGTTCTGCCATAACTCGGAGTTATTTTTGCTACTATATCTGCTCAAGATATTTACTGCAGTAGTTAAATCTGGGCGTGTACAAAGCATTATGTACATTAAACATCCTATGAGGTTACGGCATGGGGTATTGCAGTCTTCATCTGAATTAAGTAATTCATAATTTATTTTACTAGGTAAAGGAGTACTAACTGCATTACAATTTTCCATGTTAAATTTACTTAAAATTTTTTTAACATATGCAGATTGGCTTAAATAGATTTTATCTTCATGCATTTCTATCCTAATTCCAATAAAATGTTTTATTTCATTTAGGTCAGTCATCCTAAACTTTTCCATTAAATACCTTTTGAAGTTATTCATTCTTGTCATATCTCCTGTAGCTATAACCACATCATCTACATATAATAATACATATATGTTTTCATTGATGTTACCTTTGTCTAAAATATATATACAGCGATCAACTGAAGAGTTTACAAACTCACACTCTTTCAATGCTTGCTCAAATACTTCAAACCAGCATCTAGCCGCTTGCTTGAGTCCGTAAATTGCCTTATTCAATTTACACACATTGTCACTATTACACGATATACCTTGAGGAAGTCTCATATAAATTTCCTCTTTTAACGTGCCATTTAAGAAAGCTGTTTTTACATCCATTTGATGGACTTTCAAGTTATACTGTATTGCTAATGACAATATAAATCGGAAACTTGAAATTCTAGCTACAGGAGCAAATGTCTCTTCATAGTCTATTTGGTATTTTTGAGTGAATCCTCGTGCAACCAATCTAGCTTTGTATCTAATTGGATTTCCAAGTTCATTATATTTAACAGAAAATACCCATCTGCTATCTACAATATTTTTGTTTTCAGGCCTTTTTGTAATTGTCCAAGTATTATTAATTTTATGAGCATTTAACTCTGTATTGATGGCTTCTTCCCAAGAAGATTTATCATCCCTATATTGAATTTCATCAAATGAATTTGGGACATCGTTAAATATAGTGTGAGCATTTAGAACAACTTTATTTAGACTATTATCCTCTTCATTATAGGATATCTGAGGCTTAGTCTTTAATCTCTCACTTCTTCTATTAATAATTTCTATGCCATCATTTTTAGTTGGATTATCAATTCCAATTTCTTTTAAGTGCTCTGCTGTTTCACTTTCCCTACTCTCATTCGGGTTGCCTGATCCCTTACTTTCATTCAGGTGATCATCTCGCTTTCTTTTCTTACTCTCATTCAGAAAATATTTATTACTTTCCTTACTATCTTTCAGGAATTGTATGTTGTCGCATTCCTTACTCTCATTCGGGAATTCTGTTTGTATTATTTTCCTACTGTCATTTGGAAAATTTTTATTTTCACTTTCCTTACTATCTTTCAGGAATTGTATGTTGTCGCATTCCTTACTCTCATTCGGGAATTCTGTTTGTATTATTTTCCTACTGTCATTCGGAAAATTTTTATTTTCACTTTCCTTACTATCTTTCAGGAACACTGTTTCAAATTTAACAGCTCTAGAATTAACCATATTGGTTTCATCGACAACAACATCTCTTGCGACAATAAATTTTTCATTTACAGCATCCCACAACTTAAAACCATTGGGTTCATAGCCCACAAAAATACTTTTAAATGATTTATCATCAAACTTTCCTTGTTTGTTTTTAATATGCACATAAACAGTTGCACCAAACACTCTCAAATGTTTTAAGTATGGCTTCTTATTGTGCCACATCTCATATGGGGTCTTTGAACTATCAACAAGTGCTCTGCTAGGAATTCTGTTGATTAAATAAGTAGCAGTTAATACTGCTTCGCCCCAAAAGCTTTTATCTAGTTTTGCACCACTAACCATGGTTCGAGCTTTTTCCGTAATGGTTCTTATCATTCTCTCAGAAACACCATTTAACTGAGGTGTATGTGGCACTGTTAAGTGATAAGAAATTCCTTTCTTAACACAAAATTGTCTCATCTCATTTGACAAGTATTCTCTACCATTGTCAATGTATAAATACACAACCTTTAAATTAAAATGAGCTTCACTCTTGGCTACAAAATCTTGAAACATGCTAAACACATCAGATTTATATTTAATTAAATAAGTTACACAATAATGTGTAAACTGATCAACAAAGATCACAAAATAATTTTTATCATCTAAAGTAACTGGAGTAATAGGCCCACAGACATCTGAGTGTACTACAAAAAGTGGTCTTTTAATATGGGTCTTATCTTTCAATTGTTTAAAAGGAAGTCTTGCCTGTTTACCATTTAAACAGGGTTCACAAATTTCATATGATAACTCTAAGTTGTTTAGAAGACTTTGATCACTAAACATATTCTTTCGTTTTATTTCTAATAATTTGCCATCGCTTATATGGCCAAACCTCTCATGCCATAAACGAAAATTATTTTTATGCTTAGCATTTATAGAATATGCTTGAAAATTGATCACAGGTACATTGTTTAACATACCTGAATTTTTGACAACCATTAACCCATTTTTCGAAATGGTTACACCGCTTTTGTCAAATTCGATCGACATTCCTGCCTCTTGGAGACGCTTTACGGACATCAAATTACCAGCAGCTTCCTTACAAAAGAGTACATCCTCCAGTGTAATCTCATGGTCATTCCGTAGTCGGACAATACCACGCTTAGTGGCATAAATAAATTCGCCTTGCTTGGCCACTGCAATCTTAAGTGGAGGCACAACCTCCACACTGTCGATATACAGCGACTCATCATTTATAAGATGGTCACTAGCACCAGAATCAAGGACAAACCCGCAGTTATCCATCACTGAAGTATTATTCACTTCTTTTACCATAAACGCAATGCCGTGTGATGTTGCAGTTTGAACTTGTTTTTCATTTTCTTTATTTTTATTATTTAATATTCTTTTATAATGGAAGCAGTCTTTTTTAATATGGCCTTCTCTGCCACAGTGGTGACACTTGACTTTATACTTTGAATTTCCCTTGAATATTTTCTTTGGTTTAGTTACCCGATTTTTAAACAAATTATTTTTATAAGTGTTATTTTTGTTGTGCACGATCGCGTTCATAACTTTCTTGCTTGTATCGTTGTGGTCATTTTTAATTTTAATTTCTTGATCCAGCAATCTATTTTTCACAAACGCCAATGTCAAATTTTCTTCAGATAATGTCTCTATCGCTGTAATAATTCCATCGTAACACGAAGGCAATGTGATCAGTAGATGAGAAATTTTATCCATCTCTTCTATTTTTGCACCAGCTGCCAACAATTCACTTATAAGTTCGTCAAAAATATGAAAATGGCTTAATAGTGACATCTCACTCGATAGCTTCAGAGAAAGCAAACGTTTTCGCAGCGCCAGTTGCGACGCCAGACTTTTTCGTTCATAAACGGCGTCCAAATTCTCAAGAACCTGACGCGCCGTAATGTCGCTTGTTGCGAAATTTAAAAACGAGTCGCTTAGGTACTCTATTATTGTACTTTTTGCACAACGCTCTGCCTTTTTCCAGGAGTCATCTACCTCGTTAGGCATTAAACCATCAACTACTTTAAGCACATCTTGCTCGGCTAAAAGAGCCCTAATTCTAAATTTCCAAATCGCGTACTTCTCGCCATCAAACGGCTTAATATTACGTTTAGCCTTGTCCATTTTTCACTCAAATTCTGAGAAGGAATTAATTTCACAAGAATGTGAAAAAATGCTATTTCACAATTTATTTTCACAATCTTTAATTCACAATTTAATTGTTTATTAGGCATGGACTGGGCCCATAACCTGTTGTAGTTTATAATTTATATTTCCTTTCTTTATAAATAAATAAATAGTCAAGTTTGTGTTTGAGTTTTATGTTTTATATTTTAAGTTCTCTTCAACTGCAACACCAGCACCACGACCTACTCACAGCAAAACGTACAAGGAAAAAAGAGAAGAAATAAAAGGTGTGACCATTCATGTCAAATATAAAGAGATGTTGTTTAACGTTATTTTTGTAGGTTGAATAGTATATTCCAATAGTATATATATAGTATATATTGAATAGTATATTCCAACACTTAGTTTAATTTAAATTAGTAATATTTAAAAAATATTCGAAAAATATTTGGTATATATATGTTAAAAATACTAAGTTGACAAACACTAGAAATATACTAAAAATACTAAAACTATATTTGCACTGTGCCGTGTAGCTTACGTGCCACTAATGAGAATCGAGGAGGAGGGCGCAAAATTTTTATTAAAAAATTTTCCATTTGCTTAGTTTAATTTAAATTAGTAATATTTAAAAAATATTCTAAAAATATTCGGTATATATATGTTAAAAATACTAAGTTGACAAACACTAAAATATATACCATAAACAAAAACTATATTTGCACTGTGCCGTGTAGCTTACGTGCCACTAATGAGAATCGAGGAGGAGGGCGCAAAAAAAAATATTCTAAAAATATTCGGTAAATATATGTTAAAAATATTAAGTTGACAAACACTAGAAATATATACTAGAAACAAAAACTATATTTGCACTGTGCTGTGTAGCTTACGTGCCACTAATGAGAATCGAGGAGGAGGGAGCAGTTTTATTTGTAAACACAATGGGCATAAGTTTTAATTAGCATTAACGATGACGTGGCCAAGAATAGAACTGACTTAATATCAAATGGACCACGTCATCAATTCATGAATAGTAGATTTCCTACGAATTGGAATTTTATATCAAATACGATATTGTCAATATTTTTATGAAGTAAATTTTATGTTCACCTTAGCATATTTAGTCATGTATATCTATTAGCAATTATTTTAAATTTCATGTTGCTAGTTAATTACCGCTAATTAATATGAAATATTTTTGATTTTGATTGTCGATTATCAAAACAATATAAGAACTTATTTTAAAAATATAACGAATTATTTAGATACGAACCTTTTATTCCTTGGTCCTTGATTACCGACATCATGTGTGCTAATTTTACATCCAAGCAGCTCCTGAAACTATATCGCAGGTCATCTAGCTTATTGGCTCCCAGAGGGTACATGTAATTGAAACAAAACCATTACAAGTTTAGTGTTAATTGTAAACACAATGGGCATAAGTTTTAATTAGCATTAACGATGACGTGGCCAAGAATGGAACTGACTTAATATCAAATGGACCACGTCATCAATATATGAATACCGTCTCTGGGACGTAGATTTCCTACGAATTGGAATTTTATATTAAATTCGATATTGTCAATAATTTTATGAAGTAAATTTTGTGTTCACCTCAGCATCATTAGTCATGTATTAGCAAGTGTTTCAAATTTCATGTTGCTAGTTAAGTACCGCTAATTAATATTAAATATATTTTGATTTTGATTGTCTATAATCAAAACAACATATTACTTATAGAACTTATAAATATATATATACATAGAACTTATTTTAAAAATATAACGAATTATTTAGATATAAACCTCTTATTCTTTGGTGCTTGATTTATGACATCCTTTTCGCTGATTGTATATTCGGATAGCTCCTAATATTACATCGTAGGTCATCTAGCGTATTGGCTTCCAGAGGGATCTTATAATTGAAACTAAACCATTATAACTTTCACAGTAGCATATTTTGTTATGTATATCTATTAGCAATTGTTATAAATTTCATGTTGTAGTTAATAACCGCTAATTAATAGTAAATATTTTTTGATTTTGATTGTCGATTTTCAAAACAACATAAGAACTTATTTTAGAAATATAACGATTTATTTAGATACGAACCTCTTATTCTTTGGTCCTTGATTTACGACATCATTTGTTTTGATTTTACATCAGCGCAGCTCCTGAAACTACATCGCAGGTCATCTAGCTTATTGGCTCCCAGAGGATACAGGAACAGAACAAAACCATTACAAGTTTAGTTTTATTACTAAACAGCATACGTTTTAATTAGCATTAACGATTACGTGGCCAAGACTAGAACTGACTTAATTTCAAAAAACATTATATATAAAATTATCAAATATTATAAATTAAAAATATACTAGAAAGATTAAGTTTACTTAAAAATATTCTAAAAATATTCGGTAAATATATGTAAAAAATATTAAGTTGACAAACACTAGAAATATATACTAAAAACAAAATCTATATTTGCACTGTGCCGTGTAGCTTACGTGCCACTAATGAGAATCTAGGCGAAGAGCGCAAAAATTTTTATTTGCAACATTTTCCATTTGCTTAGTTTAATTTAAATTAGTAATATTTAAAAAATATTCTAAAAATATTCGGTATATATGTGTTAAAAATACTTTGACGAACACTAGATATATATACCATAAACAAAAACTATATTTGCACTGTGCCGTGTAGCTTACTTGCCACCAATGAGAATCGAGGCGAAGGGCGCAAAATTTTTATTTGCAAAATTTTCCATTTGCTTAGTTTAATTTAAATTAGTAATATTTAAAAAATATTCGAAAAATATTCGGTATATATATGTTAAAAATACTAAGTTGACAAACACTAAAATATATACCATAAACAAAAACTATATTTGCACTGTGCCGTGTAGCTTACGTGCCACTAATGAGAATCGAGGAGGAGGGCGCAAAAAAAATATTCTAAAAATATTCGGTAAATATATGTTAAAAATATTAAGTTGACAAACACTAGAAATATATACTAGAAAATAAAACTATATTTGCACTGTGCTGTGTAGCTTACGTGCCACTAATGAGAATCGAGGAGGAGGGCGCAGTTTTATTTGTAAACACAATGGGCATAAGTTTTAATTAGCATTAACGATGACGTGGCCAAGAATAGAACTGACTTAATATCAAATGGACCACGTCATCAATTCATGAATACCGTCTCTGGGACGTAGATTTCCTACGAATTGGAATTTTATATCAAATACGATATTGTCAATATTTTTATGAAGTAAATTTTATGTTCACCTTAGCATATTTAGTCATGTATATCTATTAGCAATTATTTTAAATTTCATGTTGCTAGTTAATTACCGCTAATTATTATGAAATATTTTTGATTTTGATTGTCGATTATCAAAACAATATAAGAACTTATTTTAAAAATATAACGAATTATTTAGATACGAACCTTTTATTCCTTGGTCCTTGATTACCGACATCATGTGTGCTAATTTTACATCCAAGCAGCTCCTGAAACTATATCGCAGGTCATCTAGCTTATTGGCTCCCAGAGGGTACATATAATTGAAACAAAACCATTACAAGTTTAGTGTTAATTGTAAACACAATGGGCATAAGTTTTAATTAGCATTAACGATGACGTGGCCAAGAATGGAACTGACTTAATATCAAATGGACCACGTCATCAATTCATGAATACCGTCTCTGGGACGTAGATTTCCTATGAATTGGAATTTTAGTTAAAAAATTCGATATTGTCAATATTTTTATGAAGTAAATTTTGTGTTCACTTTAGCATATTTAGTCATGTATATCTATTAGCAATTATTTTAAATTTCATGTTGCTAGTTAATTACCGCTAATTAATATGAAATATTTTTGATTTTGATTGTCGATTATCAAAACAATATAAGAACTTATTTTAAAAATATAACGAATTATTTAGATACGAACCTTTTATTCCTTGGTCCTTGATTACCGACATCATTTGTGCTAATTTTACAACCGCGCAGCTCCTTAAACTACATCGCAGGTCATCTAGCTTATTGGCTCCCAGAGGGTACATGTAATTAAAACAAAACCATTACAAGTTTAGTTTTATTTGTAAACAGAATGGGCATAAGTTTTAATTTGCATTAACGATGACGTGGCCAAGAATAGAACTGACTTAATATCAAATGGACCACGTCATCAATATATGAATACCGTCTCTGGGACGTAGATTTCCTACGAATTGGAATTTTATATTAAATTCGATATTGTCAATAATTTTATGAAGTAAATTTTGTGTTCACCTCAGCATCATTAGTCATGTATTAGCAAGTGTTTCAAATTTCATGTTGCTAGTTAAGTACCGCTAATTAATATTAAATATTTTTTGATTTTGATTGTCTATAATCAAAACAACATATTACTTATAGAACTTATAGATATATATTTACATAGAACTTATTTTAAAAATATAACGAATTATTTAGATATAAACCTCTTATTCTTTGGTGCTTGATTTATGACATCCTTTTCGCTGATTGTATATTCGGATAGCTCCTAATATTACATCGTAGGTCATCTAGCGTATTGGCTTCCAGAGGGATCTTATAATTGAAACTAAACCATTATAACTTTCACAGTGCATATTTTGTTATGTATATCTATTAGCAATTGTTATAAATTTCATGTTGTAGTTAATAACCGCTAATTAATAGTAAATATTTTTTGATTTTGATTGTCGATTTTCAAAACAACATAAGAACTTATTTTAGAAATATAACGATTTATTTAGATACGAACCTCTTATTCTTTGGTCCTTGATTTACGACATCATTTGTTTTGATTTTACATCAGCGCAGCTCCTGAAACTACATCGCAGGTCATCTAGCTTATTGGCTCCCAGAGGATACAGGAACAGAACAAAACCATTACAAGTTTAGTTTTATTACTAAACAGCATACGTTTTAATTAGCATTAACGATGACGTGGCCAAGACTAGAACTGACTTAATTTCAAAAAACATTATATATAAAATTATCAAATATTATAAATTAAAAATATACTAGAAAGATTAAGTTTACTTAAAAATATTCTAAAAATATTCGGTAAATATATGTAAAAAATATTAAGTTGACAAACACTAGAAATATATACTAAAAACAAAATCTATATTTGCACTGTGCCGTGTAGCTTACGTGCCACTAATGAGAATCTAGGCGAAGAGCGCAAAAATTTTTATTTGCAACATTTTCCATTTGCTTAGTTTAATTTAAATTAGTAATATTTAAAAAATATTCTAAAAATATTCGGTATATATATGTTAAAAATACTAAGTTGACGAACACTAGATATATATACCATAAACAAAAACTATATTTGCACTGTGCCGTGTAGCTTACTTGCAACCAATGAGAATCGAGGCGAAGGGCGCAAAATTTTTATTTGCAAAATTTTCCATTTGCTTAGTTTAATTTAAATTAGTAATATTTAAAAAATATTTTAAAAATATTCGGTATATATATGTTAAAAATACTAAGTTGACAAACACTAGAAATATACTAAAAATACTAAAACTATATTTGCACTGTGCCGTGTAGCTTACGTGCCACTAATGAGAATCGAGGAGGAGGGCGCAAAATTTTTATTTGCAAAACTTTCCATTTGCTTAGTTTAATTTAAATTAGTAATATTTAAAAAATATTCTAAAAATATTCGGTATATATATGTTAAAAATACTAAGTTGACAAACACTAAAATATATACCATAAACAAAAACTATATTTGCACTGTGCCGTGTAGCTTACGTGCCACTAATGAGAATCGAGGAGGAGGGCGCAAAAAAATTTTAAAAATATTCGGTAATATATGTTAAAAATATTAAGTTGACAACATTGAAATATATACTAAACAAAACTATATTTGCACTGTGCTGTGTAGCTTACGTGCACTAATGAGAATCGAGGAGAGGGCGCAGTTTTATTTGTAAACACAATGGCATAAGTTTTAATTAGCATTAACGATGCGTGGCCAGATAGAACTGACTTATATCAATGGACACGTCATAATTCATGTACCGTTTGATAGTTTCCTACGATTGGATTTATATCAAATACGATATTGTCAATATTTTTATGAAGTAAATTTTTGTTCACCTTAGCATATTTAGTCATGTATATCTTAGCAATTGTTTTCAATTTCATGTTGCTAGTTAATTACCGCTAATTAATATTAAATATTTTTTGATTTTGATTGTCGATTATCAAAACAACATAAGAACTTATTTTAAAAATATAACGAATTATTTAGATACGAACCTCTTATTCTTGGTCCTTGATTACGACATCCTTTGTCTAATTTTAAATCAGCGCAGCTCCTGAAACTACATCGCAGGTCATCTAGCTTATTGGCTCCCAGAGGGTACATATAATTAAAACAAAACCATTACAAGTTTAGTTTTAATTGTAAACACAATGGGCATAAGTTTTAATTAGCATTAACGATGACGTGGCCAAGAATGGAACTGACTTAATATCAAATGGACCACGTCATCAATATATGAATACCATCTCTGGTACGTAGATTTCCTATGAATTGGAATTTATATTAAATTCGATATTGTCAATATTTTTATGAAGTAAATTTTGTGTTCACCTTAGCATATTTAGTCATGTATATCTATTAGCAATTATTTTAAATTTCATGTTGCTAGTTAATTACCGCTAATTAATATGAAATATTTATGATTTTGATCATCGATTGTCAAAACAACATAAGAACTTATTTTAAAAATATATCGAATTATTTAGATACAAACCTCTTATTCTTTGGTCCTTGATTTACGACATCATTTGTTCTGATTTTACATCAGCGCAGCTCCTGAAACTACATCGCAGCTCATCTAGCTTATTGGCTCCCAGAGGATACAGGAACAGAACAAAACCATTACAAGTTTAGTTTTATTAGTAAACAGCATACGTTTTAATTAGCATTAACGATGACGTGGCCAAGACTAGAACTGACTTAATTTCAAAAAACATTATGAATAAAATTATCAAATATTATAAATTAAAAATATACTAGAAAAATTAAGTTTACTTAAAAATATTCTAAAAATATTCGGTAAATATATGTTAAAAATATTAAGTTGACAAACACTAGAAATATATACTAAAAACAAAATCTATATTTGCACTGTGCCGTGTAGCTTACGTGCCACTAATGAGAATCGAGGCGAAGGGCGCAAAATTTTATTTGCAAAATTTTCCATTTGCTTAGTTTAATTTAAATTAGTAATATTTAAAAAATATTCTAAAAATATTCGGTATATATATGTTAAAAATACTAAGTTGACAAACACTAGAAATATATACCATAAACAAAAACTATATTTGCACTGAGCCGTGTAGCTTACTTGCCACTAATGAGAATCGAGGCGAAGGGCGCAAAATTTTTATTTGCTAAATTTTCCATTTGCTTAGTTTAATTTAAATTAGTAATATTTAAAAATATTCTAAAAATATTGGTATATATATGTTAAAAAATAAGTTGACAAACACTAGAAATATATACCATAAACAAAAACTATATTTGCACTGTGCCGTGCCACTAATGAGAATCGAGGCGAAGGGCGCAAAATTTTTATTTGCAAATTTTCCATTTGCTTAGTTTAATTTAAATTAGTAATATTTAAAAAATATTCGGTAAATATATGTTAAAAATATTAAGTTGACAAACACTAGAAATATATACTAAAAACAAAATCTATATTTGCACTGTGCCGTGTAGCTTACGTGCCACTAATGAGAATCGAGGCGAAGGGCGCAAAATTTTTATTTGCAAAATTTTCCATTTGCTTAGTTTAATTTAAATTAGTAATATTTAAAAAATATTCTAAAAATATTCTTTATATATATGTTAAAAATACTAAGTTGACAAACATTAGAAATATATACCATAAACAAAAACTAAATTTGCACTGTGCCGTGTAGCTTACTTGCCACTAATGAGAATCGAGGCGAAGGGCGCAAAATTTTTATTTGCAAAATTTTCCATTTGCTTAGTTTAATTTAAATTAGTAATATTTAAAAAATATTCTAAAAATATTCGGTATATATATGTTAAAAATACTAAGTTGACAAACACTAGAAATATATACCATAAACAAAAACTATATTTGCACTGTGCCGTGTAGCTTACGTGCCACTAATGAGAATCGAGGAGGAGGGCGCAAAATTTTTACTTGCAAAATTTTCCATTTGCTTAGTTTAATTTCTAATTTAATTACTTATTCTCTCATTGTGTGTGTGGCATCTTCAGTTTCCAGCCTTTGGGATAATCTTTTGTCTCCCTGAAGTGTGTGTCTGTATGTGTGTGTGGAACATGCTGTTTGCATATGTGTGAGTGTAGCTTGTCATTTATTTATTTTATGCCACATCGATTCCGCGAGTTCGATATTGTCAATATTTTTATGAAGTAAATTTTGTGTACACCTTAGCATATTTAGTCATGTATATCTTAGCACTTGTTTTCAATTTCATGTTGCTAGTTAATTACCGCTAATTAATATTAAATATTTTTTGATTTTGATCATCGATTGTCAAAACAACATAAGAACTTATTTTAAAAATATATCGAATTATTTAGATACAAACCTCTTATTCTTTGGTCCTTGATTTACGACATCATTTGTTCTGATTTTACATCAGCGCAGCTCCTGAAACTACATCGCAGCTCATCTAGCTTATTGGCTCCCAGAGGATACAGGAACAGAACAAAACCATTACAAGTTTAGTTTTATTAGTAAACAGCATACGTTTTAATTAGCATTAACGATGACGTGGCCAAGACTAGAACTGACTTAATTTCAAAAAACATTATAAATAAAATTATCAAATATTATAAATTAAAAATATACTAGAAAAATTAAGTTTACTTAAAATATTCTAAAAATATTCGGTAAATATATGTTAAAAATATTAAGTTGACAAACACTAGAAATATATACTAAAAACAAAATCTATATTTGCACTGTGCCGTGTAGCTTACGTGCCACTAATGAGAATCGAGGCGAAGGGCGCGAAATTTTTATTTGCAAAATTTTCCATTTGCTTAGTTTAATTTAAATTAGTAATATTTAAAAAAAATTCTAAAAATATTTGGTATATATATGTTAAAAATACTAAGTTGACAAACACTAGAAATATATACCATAAACAAAAACTATATTTGCACTGTGCCGTGTAGCTTACGTGCCACTAATGAGAATCGAGGCGAAGGGCGCAAAATTTTTATTTGCTAAATTTTCCATTTGCTTAGTTTAATTTAAATTAGTAATATTTAAAAAATATTCTAAAATATTCTTTATATATATGTTAAAAATACTAAGTTGACAAACATTAGAAATATATACCATAAACAAAAACTAAATTTGCACTGTGCCGTGTAGCTTACTTGCCACTAATGAGAATCGAGGCGAAGGGCGCAAAATTTTTATTTGCAAAATTTTCCATTTGCTTAGTTTAATTTAAATTAGTAATATTTAAAAAATATTCTAAAAATATTCGGTATATATATGTTAAAAATACTAAGTTGACAAACACTAGAAATATATACCATAAACAAAAACTATATTTGCACTGTGCCGTGTAGCTTACGTGCCACTAATGAGAATCGAGGAGGAGGGCGCAAAATTTTTACTTGCAAAATTTTTCATTTGCTTAGTTTAATTTCTAATTTAATTACTTATTCTCTCTTTGTGTGTGTGCATCTTCAGTTTGCAGCCTTTGGGATAATCTTTTGTCTCCCTGAAGTGTGTGTCTGTATGTGTGTGTGTGGAACCTGCTGTTTGCATATGTGTGAGTGTAGCTTGTCATTTATTTATTTTATGCCACATCGATTCCGCGAGTTCGATATGGTCAATATTTTTATGAAGTAAATTTTGTGTACACCTTAGCATATTTAGTCATGTATATCTTAGCACTTGTTTTCAATTTCATGTTGCTAGTTAATTACCGCTAATTAATATTAAATATTTTTTGATTTTGATTGTCGATTATCAAAACAACATAAGAACTTATTTTAAAATATAACGAATTATTTAGATACGAACCTCTTATTCTTTGGTCCTTGATTTACGACATCCTTTGTTCTGATTTTAAATCAGCGCAGCTCCTGAAACTACATCGCAGGTCATCTAGCTTATTGGCTCCCAGAGGGTACATGTAATTAAAACAAAACCATTACAAGTTTAGTGTTAATTGTAAACACAATGGGCATAAGTTTTAATTAGCATTAACGATGACGTGGCCAAGAATGGAACTGACTTAATATCAAATGGACCACGTCATCAATATATGAATACCATCTCTGGTACGTAGATTTCCTAAGAATTGGAATTTTATATTAAATTCGATATTGTCAATATTTTTATGAAGTACATTTTGTGTTCACCTTAGCATATTTAGTCATGTATATCTATTAGCAATTATTTTAAATTTCATGTTGCTAGTTAATTACCGCTAATTAATATTAAATATTTTTTGATTTTGATCATCGATTGTCAAAACAACATAAGAACTTATTTTAAAAATATATCGAATTATTTAGATACAAACCTCTTATTCTTTGGTCCTTGATTTACGACATAATTTGTTCTGATTTTACATCAGCGCAGCTCCTGAAACTACATCGCAGCTCATCTAGCTTATTGGCTCCCAGAGGATACAGGAACAGAACAAAACCATTACAAGTTTAGTTTTATTAGTAAACAGCATACGTTTTAATTAGCATTAACGATGACGTGGCCAAGACTAGAACTGACTTAATTTCAAAAAACATTATGAATAAAATTATCAAATATTATAAATTAAAAATATACTAGAAAAATTAAGTTTACTTAAAAATATTCTAAAAATATTCGGTAAATATATGTTAAAAATATTAAGTTGACAAACACTAGAAATATATACTAAAAACAAAATCTATATTTGCACTGTGCCGTGTAGCTTACGTGCCACTAATGAGAATCGAGGCGAAGGGCGCAAAATTTTTATTTGCTAAATTTTCCATTTGCTTAGTTTAATTTAAATTAGTAATATTTAAAAAATATTCTAAAAATATTCGGTATATATATGTTAAAAATACTAATTTGACAAACACTAGAAATATATACCATAAACAAAAACTATATTTGCACTGAGCCGTGTAGCTTACTTGCCACTAATGAGAATCGAGGCGAAGGGCGCAAAATTTTTATTTGCTAAATTTTCCATTTGCTTAGTTTAATTTAAATTAGTAATATTTAAAAATATTCTAAAAATATTTGGTATATATATGTTAAAAATACTAAGTTGACAAACACTAGAAATATATACCATAAACAAAAACTATATTTGCACTGTGCCGTGTAGCTTACGTGCCACTAATGAGAATCGAGGCGAAGGGCGCAAAATTTTTATTTGCCTAAATTTTCCATTTGCTTAGTTTAATTTAAATTAGTAATATTTAAAAAATATTCGGTAAATATATGTTAAAAATATTAAGTTGACAAACACTAGAAATATATACTAAAAACAAAATCTATATTTGCACTGTGCCGTGTAGCTTACGTGCCACTAATGAGAATCGAGGCGAAGGGCGCAAAATTTTTATTTGCAAAATTTTCCATTTGCTTAGTTTAATTTAAATTAGTAATATTTAAAAAATATTCTAAAAATATTCTTTATATATATGTTAAAATACTAAGTTGACAAACATTAGAAATATATACCATAAACAAAAACTAAATTTGCACTGTGCCGTGTAGCTTACTTGCCACTAATGAGAATCGAGGCGAAGGGCGCAAAATTTTTATTTGCAAAATTTTCCATTTGCTTAGTTTAATTTAAATTAGTAATATTTAAAAAATATTCTAAAAATATTCGGTATATATATGTTAAAAATACTAAGTTGACAAACACTAGAAATATATACCATAAACAAAAACTATATTTGCACTGTGCCGTGTAGCTTACGTGCCACTAATGAGAATCGAGGAGGAGGGCGCAAAATTTTTACTTGCAAAATTTTCCATTTGCTTAGTTTAATTTCTAATTTAATTACTTATTCTCTCATTGTGTGTGTGGCATCTTCAGTTTGCAGCCTTTGGGATAATCTTTTGTCTCCCTGAAGTGTGTGTCTGTATGTGTGTGTGTGGAACCTGCTGTTTGCATATGTGTGAGTGTAGCTTGTCATTTATTTATTTTATGCCACATCGATTCCGCGAGTTCGATATTGTCAATATTTTTATGAAGTAAATTTTGTGTACACCTTAGCATATTTAGTCATGTATATCTTAGCACTTGTTTTCAATTTCATGTTGCTAGTTAATTACCGCTAATTAATATTAAATATTTTTTGATTTTGATTGTCGATTATCAAAACAACATAAGAACTTATTTTAAAAATATAACGAATTATTTAGATACGAACCTCTTATTCTTTGGTCCTTGATTTACGACATCCTTTGTTCTGATTTTAAATCGCGCAGCTCCTGAAACTACATCGCAGGTCATCTAGCTTATTGGCTCCCAGAGGGTACATATAATTAAAACAAAACAATTACAAGTTTAGTGTTAATTGTAAACACAATGGGCATAAGTTTTAATTAGCATTAACGATGACGTGGCCAAGAATGGAACTGACTTAATATCATATGGACCACGTCATCAATATATGAATACCATCTCTGGTACGTAGATTTCCTATGAATTGGAATTTTATATTAAATTCGATATTGTCAATATTTTTATGAAGTACATTTTGTGTTCACCTTAGCATATTTAGTCATGTATATCTATTCGCAATTATTTTAAATTTCATGTTGCTAGTTAATTACCGCTAATTAATATTAAATATTTTTTGATTTTGATCATCGATTGTCAAAACAACATAAGAACTTATTTTAAAAATATATCGAATTATTTAGATACAAACCTCTTATTCTTTGGTCCTTGATTTACGACATCATTTGTTCTGATTTTACATCAGCGCAGCTCCTGAAACTACATCGCAGCTCATCTAGCTTATTGGCTCCCAGAGGATACAGGAACAGAACAAAACCATTACTAGTTTAGTTTTATTAGTAAACAGCATACGTTTTAATTAGCATTAACGATGACGTGGCCAAGACTAGAACTGACTTAATTTCAAAAAACATTATAAATAAAATTATCAAATATTATAAATTAAAAATATACTAGAAAAATTAAGTTTACTTAAAAATATTCTAAAAATATTCGGTAAATATATGTTAAAAATATTAAGTTGACAAACACTAGAAATATATACTAAAAACAAAATCTATATTTGCACTGTGCCGTGTAGCTTACGTGCCACTAATGAGAATCGAGGCGAAGGGCGCGAAATTTTTATTTGCAAAATTTTCCATTTGCTTAGTTTAATTTAAATTAGTAATATTTAAAAAATATTCTAAAAATATTTGGTATATATATGTTAAAAATACTAAGTTGACAAACACTAGAAATATATACCATAAACAAAAACTATATTTGCACTGTGCCGTGTAGCTTACGTGCCACTAATGAGAATCGAGGCGAAGGGCGCAAAATTTTTATTTGCTAAATTTTCCATTTGCTTAGTTTAATTTAAATTAGTAATATTTAAAAAATATTCTAAAAATATTCTTTATATATATGTTAAAAATACTAAGTTGACAAACATTAGAAATATATACCATAAACAAAAACTAAATTTGCACTGTGCCGTGTAGCTTACTTGCCACTAATGAGAATCGAGGCGAAGGGCGCAAAATTTTTATTTGCAAAATTTTCCATTTGCTTAGTTTAATTTAAATTAGTAATATTTAAAAAATATTCTAAAAATATTCGGTATATATATGTTAAAAATACTAAGTTGACAAACACTAGAAATATATACCATAAACAAAAACTATATTTGCACTGTGCCGTGTAGCTTACGTGCCACTAATGAGAATCGAGGAGGAGGGCGCAAAATTTTTACTTGCAAAATTTTTCATTTGCTTAGTTTAATTTCTAATTTAATTACTTATTCTCTCATTGTGTGTGTGGCATCTTCAGTTTGCAGCCTTTGGGATAATCTTTTGTCTCCCTGAAGTGTGTGTCTGTATGTGTGTGTGTGGAACCTGCTGTTTGCATATGTGTGAGTGTAGCTTGTCATTTATTTATTTTATGCCACATCGATTCCGCGAGTTCGATATGGTCAATATTTTTATGAAGTAAATTTTGTGTACACCTTAGCATATTTAGTCATGTATATCTTAGCACTTGTTTTCAATTTCATGTTGCTAGTTAATTACCACTAATTAATATTAAATATTTTTTGATTTTGATTGTCGATTATCAAAACAACATAAGAACTTATTTTAAAAATATAACGTATTATTTAGATACGAACCTCTTATTCTTTGGTCCTTGATTTACGACATCCTTTGTTCTGATTTTAAATCAGCGCAGCTCCTGAAACTACATCGCAGGTCATCTAGCTTATTGGCTCCCAGAGGGTACATATAATTAAAACAAAACTATTACAAGTTTAGTTTTAATTGTAAACACAATGGGCATAAGTTTTAATTAGCATTAACGATGACGTGGCCAAGAATGGAACTGACTTAATATCAAATGGACCACGTCATCAATATATGAATACCATCTCTGGTACGTAGATTTCCTATTATTAAAAATAAATATTCTAAAAATATTCTAAAATATTCGGTAAATATATGTTAAAAATATTAAGTTGACAAACACTAGAAATATATACTAAAAAACAAAATCTATATTTGCACTGTGCCGTGTAGCTTACGTGCCACTAATGAGAATCGAGGCGAAGGGCGCAAAACTTTTATTTGCAAAATTTTCCATTTGCTTAGTTTAATTTAAATTAGTAATATTTAAAAAATATTCTAAAAATATTAGGTATATATATGTTAAAAATACTAAGTTGACAAACACTAGAAATATATACCATAAACAAAAACTATATTTGCACTGTGCCGTGTAGCTTACTTGCCACTAATGAGAATCGAGGAGGAGGGCGCAAAAAAAATATTCTAAAAATATTCGGTAAATATATGTTAAAAATATTAAGTTGACAAACACTAGAAATATATACTAAAAACAAAATCTATATTTGCACTGTGCCGTGTAGCGTACGTGCCACTAATGAGAATCGAGGCGAAGGGCGCAAAATTTGTATTTGCAAAATTTTCCATTTGCTTAGTTTAATTTAAATTAGTAATATTTAAAAAATATTCTAAAAATATTCTTTATATATATGTTATAAATACTAAGTTGACAAACATTAGAAATATATACCATAAACAAAAACTAAATTTGCACTGTGCCGTGTAGCTTACTTGCCACTAATGAGAATCGAGGCGAAGGGCGCAAAATTTTTATTTGCAAAATTTTCCATTTGCTTAGTTTAATTTAAATTAGTAATATTTAAAAAATATTCTAAAAATATTCGGTATATATATGTTAAAAATACTAAGTTGACAAACACTAGAAATATATACCATAAACAAAAACTATATTTGCACTGTGCCGTGTAGCTTACGTGCCTCTAATGAGAATCGAAGAGGAGGGCGCAAAATTTTTACTTGCAAAATTTTCGATTTGCTTAGTTTAATTTCTAATTTAATTACTTATTCTCTCATTGTGTGTGTGGCATCTTCAGTTTGCAGCCTTTGGGATAATCTTTTGTCTCCCTGAAGTGTGTGTCTGTATGTGTGTGTGTGGAACCTGCTGTTTGCATATGTGTGAGTGTAGCTTGTCATTTATTTATTTTATGCCACATCGATTCCGCGAGTTCGATATTGTCAATATTTTTATGAAGTACATTTTGTGTTCACCTTAGCATATTTAGTCATGTATATCTATTCGCAATTATTTTAAATTTCATGTTGCTAGTTAATTACCGCTAATTAATATTAAATATTTTTTTGATTTTGATCATCGATTGTCAAAACAACATAAGAACTTATTTTAAAAATATATCGAATTATTTAGATACAAACCTCTTATTCTTTGGTCCTTGATTTACGACATCATTTGTTCTGATTTTACATCAGCGCAGCTCCTGAAACTACATCGCAGCTCATCTAGCTTATTGGCTCCCAGAGGATACAGGAACTGAACAAAACCATTACTAGTTTAGTTTTATTAGTAAACAGCATACGTTTTAATTAGCATTAACGATGACGTGGCGAAGACTAGAACTGACTTAATTTCAAAAAACATTATAAATAAAATTATCAAATATTATAAATTAAAAATATACTAGAAAAATTAAGTTTACTTAAAAATATTCTAAAAATATTCGGTAAATATATGTTAAAAATATTAAGTTGACAAACACTAGAAATATATACTAAAAAACAAAATCTATATTTGCACTGTGCCGTGTAGCTTACGTGCCACTAATGAGAATCGAGGCGAAGGGCGCAAAATTTTTATTTGCAAAATTTTCCATTTGCTTAGTTTAATTTAAATTAGTAATATTTAAAAAATATTCTAAAAATATTAGGTATATATATGTTAAAAATACTAAGTTGACAAACACTAGAAATATATACCATAAACAAAAACTATATTTGCACTGTGCCGTGTAGCTTACTTGCCACTAATGAGAATCGAGGATGAGGGCGCAAAAAAAATATTCTAAAAATATTCGGTAAATATATGTTAAAAATATTAAGTTGACAAACACTAGAAATATATACTAAAAACAAAATCTATATTTGCACTGTGCCGTGTAGCTTACGTGCCACTAATGAGAATCGAGGCGAAGGGCGCAAAATTTGTATTTGCAAAATTTTCCATTTGCTTAGTTTAATTTAAATTAGTAATATTTAAAAAATATTCTAAAAATATTCTTTATATATATGTTATAAATACTAAGTTGACAAACATTAGAAATATATACCATAAACAAAAACTATATTTGCACTGTGCCGTGTAGCTTACGTGCCACTAATGAGAATCGAGGCGAAGGGCGCAAAATTTTTATTTGCTAAATTTTCCATTTGCTTAGTTTAATTTAAATTAGTAATATTTAAAAAATATTCTAAAAATATTTGGTATATATATGTTAAAATACTAAGTTGACAAACACTAGAAATATATACCATAAACAAAAACTATATTTGCACTGTGCCGTGTAGCTTACGTGCCACTAATGAGAATCGAGGCGAAGGGCGCAAAATTTTTATTTGCAAAATTTTCCATTTGCTTAGTTTAATTTAAATTAGTAATATTTAAAAAATATTCTAAAAATATTCTTTATATATATGTTAAAAATACTAAGTTGACAAACATTAGAAATATATACCATAAACAAAAACTAAATTTGCACTGTGCCGTGTAGCTTACTTGCCACTAATGAGAATCGAGGCGAAGGGCGCAAAATTTTTATTTGCAAAATTTTCCATTTGCTTAGTTTAATTTAAATTAGTAATATTTAAAAAATATTCTAAAAATATTCTTTATATATATGTTAAAAATACTAAGTTGACAAACATTAGAAATATATACCATAAACAAAAACTAAATTTGCACTGTGCCGTGTAGCTTACTTGCCACTAATGAGAATCGAGGCGAAGGGCGCAAAATTTTTATTTGCAAAATTTTCCATTTGCTTAGTTTAATTTAAATTAGTAATATTTAAAAAATATTCTAAAAATATTCTTTATATATATGTTAAAAATACTAAGTTGACAAACATTAGAAATATATACCATAAACAAAAACTAAATTTGCACTGTGCCGTGTAGCTTACTTGCCACTAATGAGAATCGAGGCGAAGGGCGCAAAATTTTTATTTGCAAAATTTTCCATTTGCTTAGTTTAATTTAAATTAGTAATATTTAAAAAATATTCTAAAAATATTCGGTATATATATGTCAAAAATACTAAGTTAATTACCGCTAATTATAATTATTTCCTAGCTTGCTGAAAATCGAACACTCGGAGAAAAGCGAACACTTGACTTTGTAAATGCGCGGGCGCGACCGGCGTACGTTTATTGATCGTGGTAGTTATTTCATACTAAAGCTTATTCTAATGCGTTGGGTTCTCCCAAGCGCAGCGGAGACTCCTCGGAGACTCTGTGGTGAAGAGCGGGAGAGCGTAAAAGGGAGTGGAGAACGTAAGAGGGAGCGGAGAGCGGGTGACAGTCCAAACCCCGTAACTCGAACATTCCGCCCCCCTTGCAATCACTGGGGTTGCAACATAGCCATCCTACGGCAAGCTGCAGGCACCGGACACGATCCACCCAAACACGGTCTTTTGAGCGACCGGCATTCCCTCGTCGAAGGTCAGGAATCCGGATTGGATAACCTTAGGATAAATGTCTGCTCCTAAGACCATGGATACGGTAGCAGGCCGATGGAACCCGTCATCCGCCAGCATGATGTCCCTGTACTTGGACACTACGGTGTCGCTCAATGCCCGGACAGGTGTACGGATCCGCACCCTGGGCTCGATCTTGAGCACGACCTCGAGCTTCGTGTTCGCGTCGATCCTGGAGCGAATCGTCGTCGTGCAGACCTTCTCGTCGCCAACATTGGTCATCGAAAGCTTAAAGGCTGACGCCAACGAAGCGTCGATGCAGCTCATGGGGCTGCACGGATCGATAAGTGCTGCGGTCTCGAAGGTCTTCGTCCCGGTCTCCAACTTGACCAGCGCTGTGGGAAGGATGTTCACGCTGTGGCGTTGCAGCAGCGACGAGAGCGATGGGCCTGGCGTCGTCGATTCCGGTCGTCGTGGCGGTGAACTCCTACGCTGAGTTGGCGGATTGTGCCGGCGGGAACGTTGGGACGAGGCCGAAGCTGCTTGCCGGGTTGGCACCGGTTGGCGACGCGAGCGCGCTCGCGACCGCGACAACGAGCTAACCTGCTCGTGCATGTGGAGCAGCGTGTGGTGGGATCGGTCGCACTTCTTGCAACGATCACCGCTTCGGCAGTCTCCCGTGGAATGCTCGTGAGCGAGGCAATTGGCGCAGTATTGGTTAATGAGGACTGCTCGCAAACGCTTTTCAGCGCTGAGCTTTAGGAACCTCGCGCACTTCCGAAGAGGATGGATACCGCGGCAGACTCGGCATCGGTAGGATTGAATACCTCGGGTACGTCTGCTCTCCACGGCACGAGCACTGCGTGCGTTTTGTTGACGAGGAGCCATGCTGCGCGTAGTCGAATGTCGAAAGGAGATCGAAAACGAAATGAAAAATAACGGATGATTAGTGATAGTGAACTACAACTAAGGACGAGAGGAGCGCCTATTATTGTGGAGATTCGGAAGACTCCGTCGGCAAAAGCACCACTTTTGCCACTGGACGTTTAATAACTCCACGTGCAGTACGGATGTTTACTACACGGACGTTGCCGTCAGCTCCTGGGAAAACAGACTCAATTCTGCCGAGCCGCCACTCATTAGAGGGCAAGTTGTCGTCCTTGATGACGACCATGTCATCGATGCGTAGATTTTTGGACGGGGCCTGCCATTTAGAACGCTTGTGGAGTTCTTTGAGGTACTCTTCTTTCCATCGCACACGGAACTGCTGATGGAGAGCCTTCAAATGCTGCCACCGATTAAGAAGGGATTTCGTTTCCCCCTTTACTTCGGGTTCCACCGTGGACATAAGGGGTCCCCCGACAAGGAAATGCCCTGGCGTCAGAGCCAGCAAGTCTGTCGGATCTTCAGACATAGGAGAGAGCGGCCTGGAGTTAAGGCAAGCTTCTATTTTTGCCAAGAGCGTGGAGAGCTCTTCGAACGTGTATTTTCGTGTGGCCGTGCATTTGTAAAATAGCGTCTTGAAGCTTTTTACGCCTGCTTCCCAAAGGCCTCCCATATGGGGTGCTCCCGGAGGAATAAATTGCCATTGCATCTCTTGATGAATATAGGCATTCGTCACCGACTCTTTTACGGCTTGAAGGAAATCGCGGGAAAGCAGGGTGGCAGCGCCAACAAAGGTTTTGCCATTGTCTGACTGGACTTGACGTGGACACCCTCTTCTGGATACAAAACGAGAGAAAGCGGCAAGAAACTTCTCGGTCGTTAAGTCAGATGTTGGCTCTAAGTGGATGGCCTTGGTGGAGAAACAAACAAAAACTAACACATACCCCTTTGTAATAAGACATGCTCTTCCCGTATAGTTCTTTATATCGAACGGACCGGCGTAATCCATGCCCGTATACGTGAATGGTCGGGAGAACGATGCTCTTTCTTTGGGCAGGACACCCATCAGTTGGCTTTGCAAGCGCTTTTTGTGGATCACACATACTTTGCACGAATTTACCACTGCTTTCATCAGGTTCTTGATTCTCGGAATCCAGTATTTCGACCGGATGAGGCGCACCATTAACTGGTTACCACCATGGAGAGTTATGCGATGCGTGAAATTCGCAAGGAGGCGAGAAAGCAGGCAGTTATACGGAAGAATCACTGGATGGCGTTCATTGTATTGAAGGCTTTCGGAAGCCGCCACACGGCCGCATGCCCTGATCAGTCCTTGCGGATCTAGAAACGGGTTCATGCTTAGGATGGCACTTGAACTTGGCACTGGACGCTTTTCACTTAGGCAGTGATATTCCACAGGGAATTCTTTGCGCTGAGTGTTCGAAATTAGGAACCGCTCGGCGGCGGCGATTTCAGTGGCCAGTAGATGCACATCAGATGGAGATGTCTGCTTCCTGCACCGCTGAATGAAGCGATAAACATAAGCAAGGACTCGTAGAGCTTTCTCTAGCTTGGAGAAACGTGCCAACAACTCTTCAGAAGGAGCTTTCGCGAGATGGACTTTTAGAGCACGCTTCTCCAGGTCGGTCACCGGAGCGTTGACCTGAGTTGGCCATTGGTTGCGTGGATTTTGCAACCAAGTCGGTCCGTGCCACCATAACTGGCTATCGGCTAGATCTTGGAGGGAAACTCCTCTACTTGCCAGGTCTGCTGGATTATGCTCAGATTGAACATGAGACCAATTCTCTGTTTTTGTGGCCTGGGCGATCTTCGTCACCCTATTGGCTACAAATGTGGTCCACTGGCATGCTGGCTTGCTTAACCATGCAAGCACTATCGTGGAGTCCGTCCAACAGTAAAGTTCGGGGTTAGTCGTAGGCATCTGCGGAATGATGGCTGCAGCCATTTCGGAAAGCAATAACGCTCCGCACAGCTCCAATCTTGGGAGCGAAACCGTTTTGACTGGTGCTACCCGGGTTTTCGCGGTCAGGAGTTGCACCATAATGGTGCTGCCCACTTCTACGCGGACATATATGGCCGCCCCGTAAGCCTTTTGCGACGCATCGCAAAAGCCATGATGCTCGACCTTGAAATCTGGACGAAACGATAGCCAGCGTGGAATGCGTATCTGCTCTAACACTGAATAACTTTGAAGAAAATTCAGCCATCGCTGACAAAGCTCATTTGGAATGTTTTCGTCCCACCCAAGTTCCTGCAGCCAAATCTCCTGCATGAAAATTTTGGCTCGAACGATAAACGGCGCTAACCAGCCGGCAGGGTCGAACAATTTGGCAATTTGGGACAGGACTTGGCGTTTTGTAAAGGATGTTTCGATAGCCAACTCTGGTGGGACGAAGAAGAATTCGTCGGAGGTTGCTTTCCAGCGAATACCGAGGGTTTTGGCAGTACTTTCTGCATCGATCTCGAGAAAATCAGTATTTAAAAGATGGTTGCTCTGAATGGCCGCTAAAACTTCCTTTTGGTTGGAGGTCCATTTCCTCAATGGAAATCCGGCAGAATTCAGAGCGTCTCGGAGCTCTTGCACCATGAGCTGAGCTTCTTCCGTGGAGTCCGCTCCGGCTAAAACATCATCCACATACATGAAATTTCGAATGACATTGCTAGCTTTTGGATGGCTGAGTTCTACGTCAGCTGCTAGCTGCTGCAGTACTCGGATCGCCAGGAAAGGCGCGCAATTGACTCCAAAGGTTACTGTTTTTAGTTCGAAATCTCTGATTTCCCCTCTATTGTTACGGAAAAGTATTCGCTGGAATGGAGTGTGTCTCGGATCTACCCAGATCTGCCGATACATTTTCTCGATATCGGCGTTGAACACGTATCGGAAATAGCGCCACTTCAGAATTTGAATGGTCAAGTCGGACTGTAAGACAGGACCAGCATGAAGGATATCATTTAAACTGGTACCATTCGATGTTGGGCTGGAGGCATTGAATACTACACGGAGTTTAGTAGTTACGCTCTCCGGTTTTAAGACGGCGTGATGTGGCATATAATAGGCGTTGCAATCATGCGTAGGAAGAACTTGTCGCATGTGCTTCAAGTCGAGATATTCCTGGATCACCGAATCGTATCTCGCTTTCAAGGCCTCATCTCTTTTTAGACGCTGCTCATTTCTTAAGAACTGAGCCAACGCGAAAGACCTAGAATGCCCTAGCCCGGAACCGATATGTTCTGGGTCGCGAAAAGGCAGAGTAACGACATATTTGCCGCACTCGTTTCTCGTGGTCGTTTGAAGGAAATTCTTCTCGCACATGGAATCGGATTCTTTTACCAACTTTGTTGGTATATCCTCCACCTCCCAAAATTTTGTGAGGAGTTTGTCCAGTGAATTATCGTACGCGTGGGAGATCTGTGTCGAAAAAGAGGAAATTCTGCTTTGGGCTGAGGCTGAGACTGGCCCAGTTAGTACCCAGCCGAAAATGGTCTCTTGCCCCAAGAGAGAGCCACAGATGTTGGTTTTTGCTCCACTCAGAAGCACCGAAGGCAGGATGTCGGCTCCGATAAGTACATCTATTTGTGCGCTCTCATAGAACTTTGGATCCGCCAATGGAAAGTCGGGAAGATCCCGAAGGAAATTTTGCGGAATTGGGTAGGAAGGCAGATTTCCGGCTAGTTGAGGGAGGACATAGGCCGTCGTCTCCAACTGCAACGCGGGCCTAGTCGGAGATCGGATGGTGAAACTGCAGAGCTTCTTGGACTGTGCAGCTACTGTTTGGTTTAAGCCCGAGACTTGGGCTTGAACCACCTGGAATGGTAATCTAATTAGATTGAACAGTCGCTCGGTTATGAATGTCGCTTCTGATCCGGAGTCGATCAGGGCGCGTGCCTTAAAGTTAGTGCCAAGATGGGAGATATTGATTATGGCAGTGCCAAGAAGGATAGCTCTTGAGCCCGTGGCGAAATAATTTTGAACACCGGCTTGCTCATTTGGAACGAAATTGGCCTGATTAGCGGAAATTGGCCTTGCAGGATTTGAAGGGCTTGAATTGCTGGAACAGAGGTTGTTTCGGTGCAACAACGTGTGATGCCGGCCACGGCAAGTAAAACAATTGTGAGTGCTTTTGCACTCACGAAGCTGATGTCCCGTTGCGAAGCAGTTTAAGCATAACTGCTTCCGTTTAATGTAGGCTGACCGGTCGTCAACCGACATTTGGAGAAACCGCGGACATACACGGACAGGATGGTTCTCCTTGTTGCACAAGTCGCAACTTTTCAATTTTGGAGCCACTTTCGCCTCGTAGGAATTTAATTTTCTAGAGGGCCCACTTGAGTTTATCGCTTTGGAATGCGACTGACTCGGTACGGACGGTCTCACATCATCGATTGCTTCTAGGGTTCGATGACGTTCTGTGAGGAAGGTGTTCAGCTCTCCCCATGTCGGGATGTCGGCTTTCTTATGTAGCGACTGCTCCCATAAGGAGAGAGTTATCTTCGGGAGCTTGGATGAGCACAGATATACCAGCAGGCAGTCCCAGTTCTCAGTGTTGATGCCTGACAGTTCTAAGGAAGTCAAGCAACCTTGAACAGTACTTTGCAGTACCTTCAAGGCCGCCCCAGATTCCTGTGGTATCGACTGCACATTAAACAGTATTTTCAATTGACTGTTTACCAACAATCGTTTATTTTCGAAACGCTCTATCAGGTTTTCCCACGCAGAGCGGAAACCCTCGTTGGTGAGAGGCGAAATCGAAACTATGGCATGCGCGTCGCCACTTGTTTTGGCATTTAAATGGAATAACTTTTCAACCGGAGTCAGCCGTGGATTATTGATATAAATGGCTGTGAAAAGATCCCGGAAAGTCGGCCAGCGAAGATAGTCGCCTGTGAAAACTTCTGTATCGCATGGAGGCAACCGACAGCCAGAGGAAATGTAGGCCTGGGGCGCAGCGTTCGCGGTTGGGTTGGACTGAGAAGTGCCCTGCTCGATTTTATCAACGAGCTGGGCAACACACCTTTCATAGACTGAATAGCAATAATTGTATTTAGCCCTGAGAATAGGCATGTTGCTTGCTGCCGCTTCGCCTGCTGACACAAGGCACTCTGAGCAGAGATCGTATTCCTTTTCAACCTTGTCCCATAGGGTTCGGACTTGGTCGCGACGGACGCCAAGCATCGTGACAGTTGGAGCTGCGGATTCCGGAGTGTTGATCTGAGCCTCTCAAATTCGCTTAAGCGGTCAGAAACCGAAATGAATTTGGCTAGTGCTAGATCTGAAGCAGCCATATTTTTAGCTATGCGCTGTACTGTGGCTTTGGATGGAGTAGCACAGTCGTCGGAAATCTGCGCAGGCGTTCTCACCGAAATGCTTGGGATTCTTGGACTCTTGGGCCCTTGTGGTGAAAAAATAGACCTGGGCTTGTCAGCGGACAATTTCTTCTTATCGTCCCCGATGGGCATAATCGAAGAAATACGAAACGGAAGGGAAGCGGTTTTGGAGCCCGGTCAAACTTTTGAAAAAGTAGACAGATTCCTCAGACTGCACTTAATAATTTAAGTGGTGTAAAATTTACGAAGTGGAAACGTCGTAGTTTAGACTGATCGGACAGGTGACTCGGAGTGAACAGCGAATTGTATAAATGACCTGTGATTTACGGTAATTGGGTCCACCTTATTTATGGTTGGAACCCTTGGAAATTGGAACACAGTGATATAAAATGTTTATTAGAAGGAAGAAAATTTTATTCTTTTATTTACAACTGGAAACGGAGAAAATGGAATGACTGGAATTGAAGTCTTTTCTCCGCGCTGTAAATACTTCTAAAACAACCACAAACTAATATCCCAGCAATACGAAAAGGAAATATTTGTCGGGTGAACGACTTGTATTTGGCCGTATTATTTGTTTATGGATGATTATTTTTTTGAAAATTTTCAAATAAAATAAAATTAATAGAATAGAAGGAAGAAAATTTTATTCTTTTATTTACAACTGGAAACGGAGAAAATGGAATGACTGGAATTGAAGTCTTTTCTCCGCGCTGTAAATACTTCTAAAACCACCACAAACTAATATCCCAGCAATACGAAAAGGAAATATTTGTCGGGTGAACGACTTGTATTTGGCCGTATTATTTATTTATGGATGATTATTTTTTTTGAAAATTTTCAAAAAAAATTTAATAAATATTAAAAATGTTTAATTTAATTTAAAATGTATTTATTGTTCGGAAATTCATTTGGAAATATACGGAAAAACATTGATGGAAAATAAAACGCCTTTTCCGCGTCGGCACTTGGAATAAATTTTATTTGTGGTATGGACTTGCCGACGGGAAACAATCAAAACTTAGGTAAACTTTGGTTATACGCAATGTAAACTTTGGTACACTTTGGTTAAAGGGAATGCAGATAATCTGCGCAATGTATGTCGCTAATATGTGTGATGTACATGGAGATGTGTGCGTATATGTAGGTATATGGAGATGTATGCGTATATGTATTTATATGGAGATGTAATGCATGCAATGTATATGGGTAAATGGCGGGTAAATATTTAATTAATATTTTACTTTGAATGGCCAGAGGGTATGTGTTGTTTATTGTTTTATTTGAATGTATAGCGAATTGTGTTAAGCGGACTGCGGAGTTGAAGCAAAAAATGTGCGAAATTTGCGAAAAGAATTTGGCTTGCGTTGGACACAGTGAAAACGAGAATAGAATTTTTGCCACTTTTGGCAGAGTGTTGGACTTTAGGAATTTTCACTGAACTTGGCACAAATTAATTTCACTTTCTTCACATTTGGAATTTTTCATTTTTTGGACTGAATGAATATTTAAATATATTCGGAAAATTGGGACTTAGAAATTTAGAACGGTGTAATATGGCGGCGCCCGTGAGAATGGATAAGTACTTTTCTTTAATTGCCTTTTGTCGGATAAATCCGTTTGATTTGACAATAAATCTCAGCAAATTGAACGAAATTGGATTTTCGAACCTTTTGCTGCAGACCGGCAATTAAAGGGGATGGAAGTTTCGTACTTATCTTATAAGTTGGTCGCTGGTGGACAAACTTGAAAAATCCAGGATATCCGGCTCGAAGGACCAAAATGTTAGGGTGATGGGGTTGCTGGTCCTGGAAATTTCCTAGCTTGCTGAAAATCGAACACTCGGAGAAAAGCGAACACTTGACTTTGTAAATGCGCGGGCGCGACCGGCGTACGTTTATTGATCGTGGTAGTTATTTCATACTAAAGCTTATTCTAATGCGTTGGGTTCTCCCAAGCGCAGCGGAGACTCCTCGGAGACTCTGTGGTGAAGAGCGGGAGAGCTCAAAATATTTTTTGATTTTGATCATCGATTGTCAAAACAACATAAGAACTTATTTTAAAAATATATCGAATTATTTAGATACAAACCTTTTATTCTTTGGTCCTTGATTTACGACATCATTTGTTCTGATTTTACATCAGCGCAGCTCCTGAAACTACATCGCAGCTCATCTAGCTTATTGGCTCCCAGAGGATACAGGAACAGAACAAAACCATTACTAGTTTAGTTTTATTAGTAAACAGCATACGTTTTAATTAGCATTAACGATGACGTGGCCAAGACTAGAACTGACTTAATTTCAAAAAACATTATAAATAAAATTATCAAATATTATAAATTAAAAATATACTAAAAAATTAAGTTTACTTAAAAATATTCTAAAAATATTCGGTAAATATATGTTAAAAATACTAAGTTGACAAACACTAGAAATATATACTAAAAACAAAATCTATATTTGCACTGTGCCGTGTAGCTTACGTGCCACTAATGAGAATCGAGGCGAAGGGCGCGAAATTTTTATTTGCAAAATTTTCCATTTGCTTAGTTTAATTTAAATTAGTAATATTTAAAAAATATTCTAAAAATATTCTTTATATATATGTTAAAAATACTAAGTTGACAAACATTAGAAATATATACCATAAACAAAAACTAAATTTGCACTGTGCCGTGTAGCTTACTTGCCACTAATGAGAATCTAGGCGAAGGGCGCAAAATTTTTAATTGCAAAATTTTCCATTTGCTTAGTTTAATTTAAATTAGTAACATTTAAAAAATATTTTAAAAATATTCTTTACATATATGTTAAAAATACTAAGTTGACAAACATTAGAAATATATACCATAAACAAAAACTATATTTGCACTGTGCCGTGTAGCTTACGTGCCACTAATGAGAATCGAGGAGGAGGGCGCAAAATTTTTACTTGCAAAATTTTCCATTTGCTTAGTTTAATTTCTAATTTAATTACTTATTCTCTCATTGTGTGTGTGGCATCTTCAGTTTGCAGCCTTTGGGATAATCTTTTGTCTCCCTGAAGTGTGTGTCTGTATGTGTGTGTGTGTGGAACCTGCTGTTTGCATATGTGTGAGTGTAGCTTGTCATTTATTTATTTTATGCCACATCGATTCCGCGAGTTCGATATTGTCAATATTTTTATGAAGTAAATTTTGTGTACACCTTAGCATATTTAGTCATGTATATCTTAGCACTTGTTTTCCATTTCATGTTGCTAGTTAATTACCGCTAATTAATATTAAATGTTTTTTGATTTTGATTGTCGAACATAAGAACTTATTTTAAAAATATAACGAATTATTTAGAATTTATTCTTTTGTCCTTGATTTACGACATCCTTTGTTCTGATTTTAAATCAGCGCAGCTCCTGAAACTACATCGCAGGTCATCTAGCTTATTGGCTCCCAGAGGGTACATGAAATTAAAACAAAACCATTACAAGTTTAGTGTTATTTGTAAACACAATGGGCATAAGTTTTAATTAGCATTAACGATGACGTGGCTAAGAATGGAACTGACTTAATATCAAATGGACCACGTCATCAATATATGAATACCATCTCTGGTACGTAGATTTCCTACGAATTGGAATTTTATATTAAATTCGATATTGTCAATATTTTTATGAAGTACATTTTGTGTTCACCTTAGCATATTTAGTCATGTATATCTATTAGCAATTATTTAAATTTCATGTTGCTAGTTAATTACCGCTAATTAATATGAAATATTTTTGATTTTGATTGTCGATTATCAAAACCATATAAAAACTTATTTTAAAAATATAACGAATTATTCAGATACGAAGCTCTTATTCTTTGGTCCTTGATTTACGACATCTTTTGTTCTAATTTTACATCCGCGCAGCTCCTGAAACTATATCGCAGGTCATCTAGCTTATTGGCTCCCAGAGGGTACATGTAATTAAAACAAAACCATTACAAGTTTAGTTTTATTTCTAAACACAATGCGAATAAGTTTTAATTAGCATTAACGATGACGTGGCCAAGAATAAAACTGACTTAATATCAAATGGACTACGTCATCAATATATGAATACCATCTGTGGTACGTACATTTCCTAGGAATTGAAATTTTGTGTTAAATTCGATATGGGTAATATTTTTATGAAGTACATTTTGTGTTCACCTTAGCATATTTAGTCATGTATATCTATTAGCAATTATTTAAATTTCATGTTGCTAGTTAATTACCGCTAATTAATATGAAATATTTTTGATTTTGATTGTCGATTATCAAAACCATATAAGAACTTATTTGAAAAATATAACGAATTATTTAGATACGAACCTCTTATTCTTTGGTCCTTGATTTACGACATCCTTTGTGCTACTTTTACATCCGCGCAGCTCCTGAAACTACATCGCAGGTCATCTAGCTTATTGGCTCCCAGAGGATACAGGAACAGTACAAAACCATTACAAGTTTAGTTTTATTAGTAAACAGCATACGTTTTAATTAGCATTAACGATGACGTGGCCAAGACTAGAACTGACTTAATTTCAAAAAACATTATAAATAAAATTATCAAATATTATAAATTAAAAATATACTAGAAAAATTAAGTTTACTTAAAAATATTCGGTAAATATATGTTAAAAATATTAAGTTGACAAACACTAGAAATATATACTAAAAACAAAATCTATATTTGCACTGAGCCGAGTAGCTTACTTGCCACTAATGAGAATCGAGGCGAAGGGCGCAAAATTATTATTTGCTAAATTTTCCATTTGCTTAGTTTAATTTAAATTAGTAATATTTAAAAAATATTCTAAAAATATTCGGTATATATATGTTAAAAATACTAAGTTGACAAACACTAGAAATATATACCATAAACAAAAACTATATTTGCACTGAGCCGTGTAGCTTACTTGCCACTAATGAGAATCGAGGCGAAGGGCGCAAAATTTTTATTTGCTAAATTTTCCATTTGCTTAGTTTAATTTAAATTAGTAATATTTAAAAAATGTTCTAAAAATATTCTTTATATATATGTTAAAAATACTAAGTTGACAAACATTAGAAATATATACCATAAACAAAAACTATATTTGCACTGTGCCGTGTAGCTTACTTGCCACTAAAGAGAATCGAGGCGAAGGGCGCAAAATTTTTATTTGCAAAATTTTCCATTTGCTTAGTTTAATTTAATTTCTAATTTAATTACTTATTCTCTCATTGTGTGTGTGTGGCATCTTCAGTTTGCAGCCTTTGGGACAATCTTTTGTCTCCCTGAAGTGTGTGTCTGTATGTGTGTGTGTGGAGCCTGCTGTTTGCATATGTGTGAGTGTAGCTTGTCATTTATTTATTTTATGCCACATCGATTCCGCGAGTTCGATATTGTCAATATTTTTATGAAGTAAATTTTGTGTACACCTTAGCATATTTAGTCATGTATATCTTAGCACTTGTTTTCAATTTCATGTTGCTAGTTAATTACCGCTAATTAATATTAAATGTTTTTTGATTTTGATTGTCGATTATCAAAACAACATAAGAACTTATTTTAAAAATGTAACGAATTATTTAGATACGAACCTCTTATTCTTTGGTCCTTGATTTACGACATCCTTTGTTCTGATTTTTAATCAGCGCAGCTCCTGAAACTACATCGCAGGTCATCTAGCTTATTGGCTGCCAGAGGGTACATGAAATTAAAACAAAACCATTACAAGTTTAGTGTTATTTGTAAACACAATGGGCATAAGTTTTATATAGCATTAACGATGACGTGGCTAAGAATGGAACTGACTTAATATCAAATGGACAACGTCATCAATATATGAATACCATCTCTGGTACGTAGATTTCCTACGAATTGGAATTTTATATTAAATTCGATATTGTCAATATTTTTATGAAGTACATTTTGTGTTCACCTTAGCATATTTAGTCATGTATATCTATTAGCAATTATTTAAATTTCATTTTGCTAGTTAATTACCGCTAATTAATATGAAATATTTTTGATTTTGATTGTCGATTATCAAAACCATATAAGAACTTATTTGAAAAATATAACGAATTATTTAGATACGAACCTCTTATTCTTTGGTCCTTGATTTACGACATCCTTTGTGCTACTTTTACATCCGCGCAGCTCCTGAAACTACATCGCAGGTCATCTAGCTTATTGGCTCCCAGAGGGTACATGTAATTAAAACAAAACCATTACAAGTTTAGTTTTATTTCTAAACACAATGCGAATAAGTTTTAATTAGCATTAACGATGACGTGGCCAAGAATAAAACTGACTTAATATCAAATGGACCACGTCATCAATATATGAATACCATCTGTGGTACGTACATTTCCTAGGAATTGGAATTTTGTGTTAAATTCGATATTGGTAATATTTTTATGAAGTACATTTTGTGTTCACCTTAGCATATTTAGTCATGTATATCTATTAGCAATTATTTAAATTTCATGTTGCTAGTTAATTACCGCTAATTAATATGAAATATTTTTGATTTTGATTGTCGATTATCAAAACCATATAAGAACTTATTTGAAAAATATAACGAATTATTTAGATACGAACTTCTTATTCTTTGGTCCTTGATTTACGACATCCTTTGTTCTGATTTTAAATCAGAGCAGCTCCTGAAACTACATCGCAGGTCATCTAGCTTATTGGCTCCCAGAGGGTACATGAAATTAAAACAAAACCATTACAACTTTAGTGTTATTTGTAAACACAATGGGCATACGTTTAAATTAGCATTAACGATGACGTGGCTAAGAATGGAACTGACTTAATATCAAATGGACCACGTCATTAATATATGAATACCATCTCTGGTACGTAGATTTCCTACGAATTGGAATTTTATATTAAATTCGATATTGTCAATATTTTTATGAAGTACATTTTGTGTTCACCTTAGCATATTTAGTCATGTATATCTATTAGCAATTATTTAAATTTCATGTTGCTAGTTAATTACCGCTAATTAATATCAAATATTTTTGATTTTGATTGTCGATTATCAAAACCATATAAGAACTTATTTTAAAAATATAACGAATTATTTAGATACGAAGCTCTTATTCTTTGGTCCTTGATTTACGACATCCTTTGTTCTAATTTTACATCCGCGCAGCTCCTGAAACTACATCGCAGGTCATCTAGCTTATTGGCTCCCAGAGGGTACATGTAATTAAAACAAACCCATTACAAGTTTAGTTTTATTTGTAAACACAATGCGAATAAGTTTTAATTAGCATTAACGATGACGTGGCCAAGAATAAAACTGACTTAATATCAAATGGACCACGTCATCAATATATGAATACCATCTGTGGTACGTACATTTCCTAGGAATTGGAATTTTGTGTTAAATTCGATATTGGTAATATTTTTATGAAGTACATTTTGTGTTCACCTTAGCATATTTAGTCATGTATATCTATTAGCAATTATTTAAATTTCATGTTGCTAGTTAATTACCGCTAATTAATATGAAATATTTTTGATTTTGATTGTCGATTATCAAAACCATATAAGAACTTATTTGAAAAATATAACGAATTATTTAGATACGAACCTCTTATTCTTTGGTCCTTGATTTACGACATCCTTTGTTCTGATTTTAAATCAGCGCAGCTCCTGAAACTACATCGCAGGTCATCTAGCTTAACAACAAAAGCTTAAAACAAAAGCATAACATGTTTAGTGGTATTTGTAAACACAATGGGCATAAGTTTTAATTAGCATTAACGATGACGTGGCCAAGAATAAAACTGACTTAATATCAAATGGACCACGTCATCAATATATGAATACCATCTGTGGTACGTACATTTCCTAGGAATTGGAATTTTGTGTTAAATTCGATATTGGTAATATTTTTATGAAGTAAATTTTGTGTACGCCTTAGCATATTTAGTCATGTATGTTAATAACCGCTAATTAATATTAAATATTTTTTGATTTTGATTGTCTATAATCAAAACAACATAAGAACTTATTTTAAAAATATAACGAATTATTTAGATATAAACCTCTTATTCTATGGTCCTTGATTTATGACATCCTTTTCGCTGATTGTATATTCGGATAGCTTCTAATATAACATAGTAGGTCATCTACCGTATTGGCTTCCAGTTTCCGTATTGAAACTAAACCATTATAACTTTCACAGTAGCATATTTTGTTATGTATATCTATTAGCAATTGTTATAAATTTCATGTTGTAGTTAATAACCGCTAATTAATATGAAATATTTTTTGATTTTGATTGTGGATTTTCAAAACAACATAAAAACTTATTTTAGAAATATAAACTAAAATCAAATCCAAAATAGTGGCACAAATTGTTAATAGTGAGCCTTAAGTCGCTATCAGTGATATTGTAGTGGAACTTAACGTCTTTAACTTATAATAAAGACTGTGAATTTGTTTGCACGAAGTGGGGCTCCGCTGCCCAGCGGCCACGCGGTCGCTTGTGTCTTAGACACTCTGCTGCTTGAACTGTAAGCTTTTAGCTGGTTAGAGTCGTCGCTAAGCAGTTTTTGAATATGGATAACGATCCACAGCAAAAATCTATCGATTATGAGTCGATGAAGCTAATTGCTGGACAAAGAGCTGGCTAAGTGAAGATCCAGCCTTCGCTACTACCAGTATTTCTAATACCTACTGCAGCTCGACCTTCACACTGACCACCACCAGCTCGACTATCTCGTCTGCGTACATATTCACCTCCTCCTTGAGCGGCAACGTATGCTCTACTACTGCCAGCACAACTCACAACAGTGCATCTGTCAGCTCAATTGCGAAGCAACAATCTGCCACCGGCTGGCAGGATGTCTCCTTTAAATCTAGGAATAGAGGAATTATAAAGAGAGCAGGTGCGGTCCTCTCCCCTAAAATGGTAAAAAAGGTGGCGTCTGATAAGCCGGCAAAAATCACTGCCAATCGCTTCCAAGCCCTTAGCGACGAGGAAGATATGGTCCTGGGCGAGGAATCTTCGAGTGACAACGTCGAGCCATGCTCCTCGAATACCGCCCTCAACCGTGCCGCAAGGAAAGCAGGACAAAAACAACAGCTGAAAGGTGCTCATCAAACTGTACCAGCCCCGAAATCAAGCCGTCACTCTAAGGTACCTAGAATGATGTTTCCCAATGTGGTGAACTTCACATCATTTCGCGGCGAGCTGGACGCTCTTGTGGGAGACTCCTATACAATCAAGGCCCTGAATTCGGGAGATTGCGCTGTTCAGTGCAACTCCCCAGAAAGCTACAGGCTGGTGGCCCGGCACATCAGCTACCGGAGGACCGACCCTACAAGATTGTCATGCGCAATATTCACCACGGAGTCCCATCGGAGGATATCATCGCAGCCCTCCAGAACGAAGGACATAACGTGGTACGGATTTATACTCCGCGCAACAAGGCTACCTCTCTTCCTCTTAATATGAGGTTCATTGACCTCAAAAAAGCTGAGAACAACAATCAAGTAAAGGGCATACCGGTTGTCTGCAGGCACAGGTAACTTGGGAGAAACCCCGTAAGCAAACAGGACGAGGCCAGATTCTGTTTTCACTGTGGCGGCCCCCATGCAGCAAACTTTAAAGGTTGCAAAAAATACCTGCTAGAGGCTTCTAACCGCAAACATCAACGGAAAGTCAATGAACCCTCTGTTTCTGGTCCTGCAAGAGGAGTACACCAACCCAGTCCACCAGTCCTTATGTCTGGTAAGCCTTCCTTTGCTAGTATAGTCAGAGGAAGTCAGCCCGTCGCCAAGCCTGCCGTTACTGTCCCCCCTGCAAGCGCCAACCTTGAGTCCAAGCTGGAGCAGCTGTTTTCTAGGCTTGACAGGATGATGTCACTAATAATATTTTTATGAAGTACATTTTGTGTTCACCTTAGCATATTTAGTCATGTATATCTATTAGCAATTATTTAAATTTCATGTTGCTAGTTAATTACCGCTAATTAATATGAAATATTTTTGATTTTGATTGTCGATTATCAAAACCATATAAGAACTTATTTGAAAAATATAACGAATTATTTAGATACGAACCTCTTATTCTTTGGTCCTTGATTTACGACATCCTTTGTGCTACTTTTACATCCGCGCAGCTCCTGAAACTACATCGCAGGTCATCTAGCTTATTGGCTCCCAGAGGATACAGGAACAGAACAAAACCATTACAAGTTTAGTTTTATTAGTAAACAGCATACGTTTTAATTAGCATTAACGATGACGTGGCCAAGACTAGAACTGACTTAATTTCAAAAAACATTATAAATAAAATTATCAAATATTATAAATTAAAAATATACTAGAAAAATTAAGTTTACTTAAAAATATTCGGTAAATATATGTTAAAAATATTAAGTTGACAAACACTAGAAATATATACTAAAAACAAAATCTATATTTGCACTGAGCCGTGTAGCTTACTTGCCACTAATGAGAATCGAGGCGAAGGGCGCAAAATTTTTATTTGCTAAATTTTCCATTTGCTTAGTTTAATTTAAATTAGTAATATTTAAAAAATATTCTAAAAATATTCGGTATATATATGTTAAAAATACTAAGTTGACAAACACTAGAAATATATACCATAAACAAAAACTATATTTGCACTGAGCCGTGTAGCTTACTTGCCACTAATGAGAATCGAGGCGAAGGGCGCAAAATTTTTATTTGCTAAATTTTCCATTTGCTTAGTTTAATTTAAATTAGTAATATTTAAAAAATATTCTAAAAATATTCTTTATATATATGTTAAAAATACTAAGTTGACAAACATTAGAAATATATACCATAAACAAAAACTATATTTGCACTGTGCCGTGTAGCTTACTTGCCACTAAAGAGAATCGAGGCGAAGGGCGCAAAATTTTTATTTGCAAAATTTTCCATTTGCTTAGTTTAATTTAATTTCTAATTTAATTACTTATTCTCTCATTGTGTGTGTGTGGCATCTTCAGTTTGCAGCCTTTGGGACAATCTTTTGTCTCCCTGAAGTGTGTGTCTGTATGTGTGTGTGTGGAGCCTGCTGTTTGCATATGTGTGAGTGTAGCTTGTCATTTATTTATTTTATGCCACATCGATTCCGCGAGTTCGATATTGTCAATATTTTTATGAAGTAAATTTTGTGTACACCTTAGCATATTTAGTCATGTATATCTTAGCACTTGTTTTCAATTTCATGTTGCTAGTTAATTACCGCTAATTAATATTAAATGTTTTTTGATTTTGATTGTCGATTATCAAAACAACATAAAAACTTATTTTAAAAATATAACGAATTATTTAGATACGAACCTCTTATTCTTTGGTCCTTGATTTACGACATCCTTTGTTCTGATTTTAAATCAGCGCAGTTCCTGAAACTACATCGCAGGTCATCTAGCTTATTGGCTGCCAGAGGGTACATGAAATTAAAACAAAACCATTACAAGTTTAGTGTTATTTGTAAACACAATGGGCATAAGTTTTATATAGCATTAACGATGACGTGGCTAAGAATGGAACTGACTTAATATCAAATGGACCACGTCATCAATATATGAATACCATCTCTGGTACGTAGATTTCCTACGAATTGGAATTTTATATTAAATTCGATATTGTCAATATTTTTATGAAGTACATTTTGTGTTCACATTAGCATATTTAGTCATGTATATCTATTAGCAATTATTTAAATTTCATGTTGCTAGTTAATTACCGCTAATTAATATCAAATATTTTTGATTTTGATTGTCGATTATCAAAACCATATAAAAACTTATTTTAAAAATATAACGAATTATTCAGATACGAAGCTCTTATTCTTTGGTCCTTGATTTACGACATCCTTTGTTCTAATTTTACATCCGCGCAGCTCCTGAAACTACATCGCAGGTCATCTAGCTTATTGGCTCCCAGAGGGTACATGTAATTAAAACAAAACCATTACAAGTTTAGTTTTATTTCTAAACACAATGCGAATAAGTTTTAATTAGCATTAACGATGACGTGGCCAAGAATAAAACTGACTTAATATCAAATGGACTACGTCATCAATATATGAATACCATCTGTGGTACGTACATTTCCTAGGAATTGGAATTTTGTGTTAAATTCGATATTGGTAATATTTTTATGAAGTACATTTTGTGTTCACCTTAGCATATTTAGTCATGTATATCTATTAGCAATTATTTAAATTTCATGTTGCTAGTTAATTACCGCTAATTAATATGAAATATTTTTAATTTTGATTGTCGATTATCAAAACCATATAAGAACTTATTTGAAAAATATAACGAATTATTTAGATACGAACCTCTTATTCTTTGGTCCTTGATTTACGACATCCTTTGTGCTACTTTTACATCCGCGCAGCTCCTGAAACTACATCGCAGGTCATCTAGCTTATTGGCTCCCAGAGGATACAGGAACAGAACAAAACCATTACAAGTTTAGTTTTATTAGTAAACAGCATACGTTTTAATTAGCATTAACGATGACGTGGCCAAGACTAGAACTGACTTAATTTCAAAAAACATTATAAATAAAATTATCAAATATTATAAATTAAAAATATACTAGAAAAATTAAGTTTACTTAAAAATATTCGGTAAATATATGTTAAAAATATTAAGTTGACAAACACTAGAAATATATACTAAAAACAAAAACTATATTTGCACTGTGCCGTGTAGCTTACTTGCCACTAATGAGAATCGAGGCGAAGGGCGCAAAATTATTATTTGCTAAATTTTCCATTTGCTTAGTTTAATTTAAATTAGTAATATTTAAAAAATATTCTAAAAATATTCGGTATATATATGTTAAAAATACTAAGTTGACAAACATTAGAAATATATACCATAAACAAAAACTATATTTGCACTGTGCCGTGTAGCTTACTTGCCACTAAAGAGAATCGAGGCGAAGGGCGCAAAATTTTTATTTGCAAAATTTTCCATTTGCTTAGTTTAATTTAAATTAGTAATATTTAAAAAATATTCTAAAAATATTCGGTATATATATGTTATAAATACTAAGTTGACAAACACTAGAAATATATACCATAAACAAAAACTATATTTGCACTGTGCCGTGTAGCTTACGTGCCACTAATGAGAATCGAGGAGGAGGGCGCAAAATATTTACTTGCAAAATTTTCCATTTGCTTAGTTTAATTTCTAATTTAATTACTTATTCTCTCATTGTGTGTGTGTGGCATCTTCAGTTT
>NW_022881482.1:0-27527 GCF_004382145.1 Drosophila mauritiana
GAATCATCAAGCAAGGATAAGCTTCAGTGGATCGCAGTATGGCAGCTGCTCAAACTTACAACACCTTGCCTGTTACAAAAGTCGTTTACATTGATTCTAGGCTTTGTCATTGTATTAAATAATGCTTTATATGTAACTAGCGCGGCATCAGGTGATCGAAGATCCTCCTAATTTTACTATGTTACAAATTACATTGGCATCACATCCATTGTCGTTTATAAAATAAATTATAAACTTTAAATGGTTTAGAAGCCATACAATGCAAATTGCCCCTTATTTATCATTGCAGTCCAGCACGGATACGACCTTAGAGGCGTTCAGGCATAATCCAACGGACGTAGCGTCATACCACTGTTCGCTCGAACAAGTATTGTGCCATTGGTCCGTACCTGCGGTTCCTCTCGTACTACGCAGGAATGCTGTCGCAACAACGTTTTGTCATTAGTAGGGTAAAACTAACCTGTCTCACGACGGTCTAAACCCAGCTCACGTTCCCTTGCATGGGTGAACAATCCAACGCTTGGTGAATTTTGCTTCACAATGATAGGAAGAGCCGACATCGAAGGATCAAAAAGCGACGTCGCTATGAACGCTTGGCCGCCACAAGCCAGTTATCCCTATGGTAACTTTTCTGACACCTTGTTAAAAACTCTTTAAACCAAAAGGATCGATAGGCCGAGCTTTTGCTGTCCCTGTGTGTACTGAACACCGAGATCAAGTCAGCATTTGCCCTTTTGCTCTATGTGTGGTTTCTGTCCGCACTGAGCTGGCCTTGGGACACCTCCGTTATATTTGAGAGATGTACCGCCCCAGTCAAACTCCCTACCTGGCAATGTCCTTGAATTGGATCATACCTGAGTAATTGGAGTTATACCAAATTTTCAAATCAAAAATACATAAATGCATCGTTTTATTAAAGAATTGTTTGCGATTATATAACAAACTCGTGATACTTTGATCAAGAAGCTTGCATCAAAACCCAATACCATAGATATAATAAATATATCCGTATAATGGCTAGGAAATGATACACGTTCCATTTAATCAAGTAAGTAAGGAAACAATAAGAGTAGTGGTATTTCATTGACGATACCAAACCGAGGTCTAATATCTCCCACTTATTCTACACCTCTTATGTCTCCTTACACTGGCCCAGATTAGAGTCAAGCTCAAAAGGGTCTTCTTCCCCGCTAATTATTCCAAGCCCGTTCCCTTGGCTGTGGTTTCGCTAGATAGTAGATAGGACAACGACGACGACTTTTCAGATCTCTCCGAACTTGTTTTACGTGGCGTGTTCCACACTGAAGGGATTACAACCACGACACCCTGAACACCCACAAGTGGTGCATGTATCAACATGGTGTATGTGTCTGGATACGCCAGACAAGCGTCCCGGACTAGAAGCTATAGCTATGTACATAGCGACCACCCCGGTAGCAATTCGAGTACTTGCTTGCCGGGCAAGCACTCCCCCTTGCTGAGGAGCGAGATCTACCTAAATCTCTACTGATCTCTGGGTCACAGCACCCGAGTTTGCCGCAACTAGCACCGTAACTCAAACGTCGAACACGAAGGCTCTACCCGCGATATGGGTACCAACCACAGCCACCACGATACTCCCACCAGGGGCCTACCTCAATGTGCAGTCTTGGATAGCTGCACAACCCGTGGTACCGAAAGAGAGGCTCGGTGGGCCTCCTCCTTTTGCTCCGACAAGCAGGGTTAGAGGGACCTATGGCTATATTAGTCGCCTCTTACGACAAGCAATAGCGGACTGTGGAAGTATTCTCGCCCGCTAACCACACGGCGAAGTTGTTGGGCTAAACACCCCTCCTCCTACGGAACACTTCGTCCGCAAACACTGCCAGCCGTTGAGTCCTCTGTTGATCTTCCAGGATTCTATCGAAGGTCCAGTTTTCCGCCAAGGCGCTGCACTCCAAGTCCATCGAGGTTCCGCAAATCTGCATATAGGGGGCAAGCGCACAATATGTGCATCCAGTCCTCATATGGATCTCCACAAGCGCAAGCAGTGGTATCGCTGAGGGCTCTCCCTTGCAAAATGCGTTAAACGACCCGTGACCTGTCAGCAGGTAAGACGTCCTCATCGAGAATCCAAATCTTGGATCCCGATAGGCGAGAGTGACATATGGGGTGAATTTATTGCGTCACCCGTCCTGGTTCGCTGTCATCATCCCATCTGTTCTGCCAACTCTGCAGTAAGCACTCTTCTAGGCGAGTCTTCCTCTGCTTCCAGCTTAGACACGTAGTGTCCTCGTCATATAGCCAGTCGTTCTCCTCCAGCGGGTATCCACGCTTCAGCTTGTATTTGACCGCTAAAAACTTAGCAGCCAAGTCAAGCGGGGGAGCTCCACCAAGTACCTGCAGTGCCACTGTGGACACTGTTCGGCATACCGAAAGGCATCCAAGCAGGATTAGCCTCTGGCAGGAGGCTAGTCGTCTCCGGGCGGCTACTTGCTCGGCGGTGTCATACCATACCGGGGCACCAAACAGCACACAAGGTGCCATGAGTCCGTCATATATGGTCCGCCTGGCTCGAGGACTGAAGCCCCAGTCGGCTCGAAGCACACGCGCCAATGCTCCAACGACTCCGGTCATCCGCTGGCGAAGCGAAGCTATGTGCGTGAGGAATTTCATTCCTTCACTGACCGTGATGCCAAGGTACCGACAGCTACGCACATACGGAAGGTTCGCTCCAGCAAACCTCACCGTAGGCGCACGTCTCAAGGCACCTTTTAGCAGCATTATTACCGTCTTGCTGGTCGAGACGGCAACGCCAACTTCCGCTCCCCACGCTTCTACGATGGACATCAGCTGTGCTCCTTTTTCCTCTAGCATAGCTCGGGAATTTCCCTCGACGAGAAGCAGCAAGTCATCAGCGTATGCACTCAGCTGGCAATACGGCTGGAGACGCTGAAGCAGTACATCCATCAGAATGTCCCAGATAAATGGGCCACTGATTGACCCCTGCGGGCAGCCTCTAGTTACCGGTACTTCCACAGTACCGGAACTGCTTCGGATCACTGCTCTTCGGCCGGAGAAAAAGCTCTGCCACAAGCCCATCTCCCGGCATCCCAAGTCTGCTAGTCGGCGGAGTGCAGCACTCCATTCGACGTTGTCGAATGCTCCTTTGAAGTCCACGAATGTGCCGAGCACGTATTGCGCCGGGCTGGCACAAACACTGCTCTTCACGTGTCTCCAAGCATCCTCCACACATCGTCCTTGGCGAAATCCAAACTGCCATCTGCAGCCTTCCGGAAGAACTTCTCTCACACGATTCACCATGATGGCCTCGAGCACCTTACCAAAGACTGGCAGCAAGCATATTCCTCTATATGAGGAGGGCTCACACTTGTCCTTATCTGGCCCTTTGAGCAGCGAGACAACTCGTGGGCACTTCCACTCAGCGGGAAAGTATCCTAATCGGATGCATCGGGAAAACAACGATGCTAGGTGCTCGGGTATGGCGCGCCAGACTGCCTTGCAGATAGTGCCATTGATGCCGTCCAAGCCGGGAGAGCGCCTGCTCTTCAACCGGGCAACACATGCATCAACCTCGAATTCTTCGAGGGCCGGTGGGACTTCCTCCGCGATGGCAGTCGGTGCTTCGGACTCCGCAACTGGGAAGAAATTGCGGAGGAGCACTCGTGCACAGTCACCCCAATCAGTGATGAGCTCGCCATTCACGCGGAGGCACCCAATCTCCGTGCACTTTCTGCGGCCTCGGCAAATCTTGTAGACGCGCCCCCATGGGTCGTCGGCATGATCTCCCACGAAGCGTTTCCAGTCATCCATTTTCGCCCTCCCAATGAGCTTCTTGTAGTTTGCTGAGGCCCGCCTCAGCTCGACCACTACACGCTCTATAGCGGCACCGTCATCACGACGCCTTCCATCTTGGAGTAGGCGACGAAGTCTCCGGACTTCGCGCCTTGCAGCGCAGAGGTCGGCAGTCCACCAACGTGCTCTCCTGTTGGGCGATCGAATTGACTTTCTTCCCAGCGCAATATCACATACATTATGTACTATACTGCGCAGGGTCGAAACTTGCTGGTCCAACGGCGACTCTGAGAAGTTTTCCGGAAGTTCGGCTGCTCTACTCACCATTTCCTCCTTGAACAATCGCCAACGTGCATTGGAGAAGTTCCAGGACGGCACAGGAGCTATGCTCTCAACTGCGCGCGCGGTAGTTGGTTCGGCCACAACAGTAATGATGTTGTGGTCACTCAATTCCCACTCGTCCACTCTCCACTCATATGTGGCCCACATAGATGCTGCCTCATTGACGATTGTCACGTCGATATCGCTAGTAGCTCTGTGATTGTCGAACGTGTACACCTCTGTTGACTGGTTTAGGGCGGCGACTCTTGCCTCCAGCATCCACTCTGACAGCAGCTCACCCCGTCTGTAGTTAGCTTGCCCCTCGGCATGACGAGAGAGTTTGCTAAGCCACATGGGGGACACTGCATTCGCGTCGAGGCCCAGGATTGCGGGGGTTCTGCTGGCCTGCAGCAGGACCGCATCCATGTACCGGAGGTACGGTTCCAGAGGTGCATCGAACTGGCAGTATGCGGCGCAAAGGAAGATTGAGCCAAAGCTCCCTTTAACGACCAGACATACGCCATAATCCGTGGTGAGGGTCTCCACTGGCATACAGATGGCTTCCTGTTGATCTACTAGGATGGCTGCCTTCCCTCGCCGATCGGTGAAAATTCTCATTCCTTCAGGCAGCACATCCATTCCGTCCCCGCCGAGATACGGCTCCTGCACCAGCGCGAACATAGACTCCGATCTTCTGAGTCGGACTCCGAGCTCGATGGTCGCAGCTCTGCCTCGGCCACAGTTCGCTTGGATGAAGCTAAACATTAATGTCTAGCTTGCACCCTCGCCAGCAACGCCCCGTATATCGGGCACACGTTCGAGAGCATGTAATGCCCCGAGGGTTGCCCTCTGTGACGGCAGTTCCGGCAGTCCACCGGGTTTTGGCACTTTGCCGCGGTGTGGCCTTGTTGCCCGCACTGGCGGCAGACATTGTCCTTCTGCCGGCATTCGCTGACCTTGTGGTCGAAACCCACGCATCTGTGGCAGGCGTATGTGCGGACCTGTGCTCGGCATCGGAATGAGAACCACTTGATGTAGACACGACCTACATCAAGCTTCGCCATCGCGCGGTCGTCTACCTCTAGCGTTACATTTACTGTGGCGCCGTCGGTTACCGACCACGCCTTGGTCACCAGGTGCACGGACTTCTTAAATTGGGACATAGTCATATCGCTGTCGAAGTTATTTCCATGCAGCTCCTGCATGAATTCCTCAGGGCCGATAGCTGTGTCGACGTCATAGACGACGACCTTCGGCTTCTCGGCCGCATTCCGTGCCACCTTTAGCCCAACTTCAGCGAACCTCTTTGATGCTACCACCTTCTGCAGCTCTCCTACTGAAGGAGTACGAATGATCGCACCACCACCTCGACGGAGCTCACGTACCTCATGTACTCTGACTCCGAGGGAGGGTGCAACCATCGTTCGCACCTTTTCCGCTATAGCTTTCCCCGATAGCGCAGGGTCGTCGCACTTCACCACCGCTGACCACGTCTCGCGAACCTTGGTGGTCCGCGGGGCAGCGATGGGTGCAACCTGTGGCATCTGGGGAGCATTGGCGGCCGTATTCTTTAACGGATTCGACGACGGCGGCGGCGGTGGCGGCATAGCGAGCCGCGTCTCCAGTTCTCCACACCGGAGCATTAACGCCAGCACCAGCTCATCGTAGCGGCTGATAGCATACGAGAGCTCTTCCGTGTCCACTTCTCCTAGGCTGCGGAAGCTGCTTCTCACCATGCGCTGGGTGGCCGACAGCTCTGCCATCATGGCTGCTTGCCCAGCACGGGCGGCAGCGGTAGCGGCAGTGGCAGTGGTGGCAACAATTTTAGCAGCAGTGGAAACGGCGGAGGCAGCAGTGTGGTCGGCAGCAGGGGCAGCAGTAGGATCAACAGCGGTGGCAGCAGCGTGGGGGGGGGTAGCCGCCCGGGCGTCCTCCAGCGACGAAAACGCCTCCTCCAGTACACCAACGGGTTCTGGCACTCCATTCGATGCCAGGGCAACCAATTTCGCCTGCGTCGGCGCCGAGCTCTTAGAGGCCAGATGGCTTCTGCGCCTGCGTCGTTTGGACTTCCTCGAAGCACTACTTCCGCTCAAGGCACTCGCGCTGCTGTCGCTCTCGATCGGCATAACTCCGATGGTGGCTCCTCCTACCGTCGACGCCAGCAACCGTATGCTCGTTTGCTCAGTGACAAAAGGTAGATGCTCTAGAGCTCCACCTATCGGTAGCGTCTGGTAGCACTAAAACTGTCCCTATACACAAACCCTAGCAGTGACTGCCACCAATAAGCTTTTTGACAGCTGCTCAAAAAGCTTACTCGAAAAACTTACTCGTAAGCTCGCCTCGCAGCACGTGCGGAGTGGAAAATTTCCAATAGTTTATTGTTAATAATTTCCAAACCGCTTGTTTTTAACACTCGACAATTTTCACTCGACTTCCGCGGAGCACTAAATCACCGATTTAATTACTTTCCAACAAGGAAAACTTAGTTATTCGCAATCTGTACACGAGCGCAACGAAAACACGTCCGTCGTTAATCCATTCATGCGCGTCACTAATTAGATGACGAGGCATTTGGCTACCTTAAGAGAGTCATAGTTACTCCCGCCGTTGACCCGCGCTTACTTGAATTTCTTCACTTTGACATTCAGAGCACTGGGCAGAAATCACATTGTGTCAACACCCGCTAGGGCCATCACAATGCTTTGTTTTAATTAGACAGTCGGATTCCCCAAGTCCGTGCCAGTTCTGAATTGATTGTTAATTGATAATCGTTATAATTGATAAGAACTAATTGGTTTAACCCAAATAGTATTCTTAAAAATTTTAGCAAGAAAGTTCCACAATTGGCTACGTAACTAAACTATCCGGGGAACAAGTAACTAACATAAATGCTAGAAACTCTATTTACCCAGAACGAGCACATAAACCATGTTATTGTTTCCCAATCAAGCCCGACTATCTCAATCTTCAGAGCCAATCCTTATCCCGAAGTTACGGATCTAATTTGCCGACTTCCCTTACCTACATTATTCTATCGACTAGAGACTCTTCACCTTGGAGACCAGCTGCGGATATTGGTACGGCCTGTTGAGAAGTTTGCGTGTCCCCACCATAAATTTTCAAGGTCCGAGGAGAAAATATCGACACAACAGTATATGTCATGCTCTTCTAGCCCATCTACCATATCTCTCTGCGAAAGACTTCCATGGTAGTACGGCTATAAAACAGAAAAGAAAACTCTTCCGATATCTCTCGACGGCTTCTTTATGGTCGTTCCTGTTGCCAGGATGAGCACGAGGCCCATATTTAATAACAAACGGATACTCAACAGGTTACGGAATTGGAACCGTATTCCCTTTCGTTCAAAATTATTCAAGTGTATTATATTCGCTTTGTTTATATAGTTAGGCATTTTTGTTTTACTTGAAAATTTTCGGCTTTCGCCTTGAACTTAGGACCGACTAACTCGTGATCAACCACTGTTCACACGAAACCCTTCTCCACTTCAGTCCTCCAAGGTCTCATTCGATTATTTGCTACTACCACCAAGATCTGTACCAATGGCAGCTCCATGCAGGCTTACGCCAAACACTTCTACGCATACCATTGTACCTTCCTACTCACTAAAGTTTCAAAATTTATATCACAAGTAATATAAATCATCTACTTTAGCGGTAATGTATAGGTATACAACTTAAGCGCCATCCATTTTAAGGGCTAGTTGCTTCGGCAGGTGAGTTGTTACACACTCCTTAGCGGATTTCGACTTCCATGATCACCGTCCTGCTGTTTTAAGCAACCAACGCCTTTCATGGTATCTGCATGAGTTGTTAATTTGGGCACCGTAACATTACGTTTGGTTCATCCCACAGCGCCAGTTCTGCTTACCAAAAGTGGCCCACTGGGCACATTATATCATAACCTTGAACTTCATATCAAGAAAGTTAAGGTTCTTACCCATTTAAAGTTTGAGAATAGGTTAAGATCGTTTCGACCCTAAGGCCTCTAATCATTCGCTTTACCAGATAAGATTATTTTATATAATATTAAAATGCACCAGCTATCCTGAGGGAAACTTCGGAAGGAACCAGCTACTAGATGGTTCGATTGGTCTTTCGCCCCTATACTCAATTCTGACAATCGATTTGCACGTCAGAACTGTTTCGGTCTTCCATCAGGGTTTCCCCTGACTTCAACCTGATCAAGTATAGTTCACCATCTTTCGGGTCACAGCATATATGCTCAAGGTACGTTCCAGTTAGAGGCATAAATAATATAAATATACATTATACATAACTATATAGAACGCCCCGGGATTGTGTTAATTAGCTATAAATAGCTAAAAAACTAATCCCATTATTAGTCAAGTTAATTACGCTATTAGGTTTACATCCCAATAACTTGCACATATGTTAGACTCCTTGGTCCGTGTTTCAAGACGGGTCCCGAAGGTATCCTGAATCTTTCGCATTGTTAATCATACAAGAGCATATAATAAACACAAAAATCAATGATAATTATGCCATTATATAATTCCGAAAAATTAACGCTCTGTAATAATATAAATCTATCAGCACTTTATCAAATTAATAACATTTATTCTGTGTTAAAATGCAAGCAATTTAATTGGAATAAACTATAAGTTATATTTTATGATAAATTTGGGATATGCTAATAGATTACAATGTCCTTATATGGAAAAAATGCACATTATTCTTAATAATATTATTTAAATATTACAATTTTAATGATGAATTTTCCATAACGGATATTCAGGTTCATCGGGCTTAACCTCTAAGCAGTTTCACGTACTGTTTAACTCTCTATTCAGAGTTCTTTTCAACTTTCCCTCACGGTACTTGTTTACTATCGGTCTCATGGTTATATTTAGTTTTAGATGGAGTTTACCACCCACTTAGTGCTGCACTATCAAGCAACACGACTCTTTGGAAACATCATCTAGTAATCATTAACGTTATACGGGCCTGGCACCCTCTATGGGTAAATGGCCTCATTTAAGAAGGACTTAAATCATTAATTTCTCATACTAGAATATTGACGCTCCATACACTGCATCTCACATTTGCCATATAGACAAAGTGACTTAGTGCTGAACTGTTTTCTTTTCGCTCGCCGCTACTAAGAAAATCCTTGTTAGTTTCTTTTCCTCCCCTAATTAATATGCTTAAATTCAGGGGGTAGTCCCATATGAGTTGAGGTTGTATATATAACTATTTTTTGCCATAAATTCTTTATATATAAATGATAAAACAATCAATTAAATTCGTTATAAATAGTTCCAATAGTTCTTGTAAGCAAAGTTATTTTTTATCCATTTAACGAACCAACGAAGAATAATAACAAAACCAAGATTTTTCTTTTTCCGAATCATTAATAAGAGACAATTCTAGATGAAAAATATTTCAATTTTTTATGCTAGACATTTCTCAGTATTATTTGATTGAAAAAGAAAATATTTCTCTTCGTTTTTCACATTCAAATGTGAGATAATGTTTTTCATTTCTTTTTTAATATTATGAATAAAATCATTATTTAATCCAATAATATACCATATGCTTATAAAAAATTTATAAACAACTTAATTAGCATAGTCTTACAACCCTCAACCATATGTAGTCCAAGCAGCACTATAAAATTAATTAAAGTACATAACAGCATGGACTGCGATATGCGTTCAAAATGTCGATGTTCATGTGTCCTGCAGTTCACACGATGACGCACAGTTTGCTGCGTTCTTCATCGACCCATGAGCCGAGTGATCCACCGCTTAGAGTTTTATAATTCATTTTTATATAATATCAATATTGTTTTTATTGAAAGAAATTAAAAATACACCATTTTACTGGCATATATCAATTCCTTCAATAAATTTATTTTTATACCTAAAAATAAATGTTGCGATATGTCTTAGTTTCATATAAGCATTATGTATCATAAAAATCTGGTTATGGTTTGCTATTTTGGGTGACACATACTGCAAAATTTATATAAAACATTAACCTGATGGATGACAGGTACAAACATTGTATATTTTAGGTTGTTGCATTAGCCAACGTATGCTCATAACATAGATGAACAATACATATTCGCAACGCGTGTATATTATGGTCCATATACACACACTTATTTTGAATACCACATTCAAAATTATTTTAATTTTAATTCGACTTCTACTTTCAAATTTTGTTCAGTTTCTTCGATTTCCATTTTCGAGAATTTGTTTTTATAGGAAACGCCATTGTTGTAGTAGGTACTGCCACAAATACGCACAACAACATTAATAATGTTAAAGTCTTTTTATGAGGTTGCCAAGCCCCACATATAAAATAAAAGCCATCTTCATTTTATTTTGACTTTAACTTTTGATTCCGTGGAATCATTTTGTAATATTTTTATTTTGGTAAATTGTATTTATTTGTATTATAACAAATGTTTATTAACGATAAGGATATTATACAATAATGATCCTTCCGCAGGTTCACCTACGGAAACCTTGTTACGACTTTTACTTCCTCTAAATAATCAAGTTCGGTCAACTTTTGCGAAACAACCGTAACACGCAAGGCGTCACAGTGATCACGTCCGGAGACCTCACTAAATAATTCAATCGGTAGTAGCGACGGGCGGTGTGTACAAAGGGCAGGGACGTAATCAATGCGAGTTAATGACTCACACTTACTGGGAATTCCAAGTTCATGTGAACAGTTTCAGTTCACAATCCCAAGCATGAAAGTGGTTCAGCGGTTTACCCGGACCTCTCGGTCTAGGAAATACACGTTGATACTTTCATTGTAGCGCGCGTGCAGCCCAGGACATCTAAGGGCATCACAGACCTGTTATTGCTCAATCTCATTATTGCTAGACGCAATTTGTCCATTTAAGAAGCTAGTGTCCTTATAATGGGACAAACCAACAGGTACGGCTCCACTTACATAAACACATTCAAACACAATAAACATTTTACTGCCACCATGAATGAAGGCTACATAAGCTTCAGCACCATAATCCTGAAGATATCTATTTAATATATTTGAGTCTCGTTCGTTATCGGAATTAACCAGACAAATCACTCCACGAACTAAGAACGGCCATGCACCACCACCCATAGATTCGAGAAAGAGCTATCAATCTGTCTTACACACTTATGTTCGGACCTGGTAAGTTTTCCCGTGTTGAGTCAAATTAAGCCGCAGGCTCCACTCCTGGTGGTGCCCTTCCGTCAATTCCTTTAAGTTTCAGCTTTGCAACCATACTTCCCCCGGAGCCCAAAAGCTTTGGTTTCCCGGGAAGCGACTGAGAGAGCCATAAAAGTAGCTACACCCAATTGCTAGCTGGCATCGTTTATGGTTAGAACTAGGGCGGTATCTGATCGCCTTCGAACCTCTAACTTTCGTTCTTGATTAATGAAAACATCTTTGGCAAATGCTTTCGCTTAAGTTAGTCTTACGACGGTCCAAGAATTTCACCTCTCGCGTCGTAATACTAATGCCCCCAAACTGCTTCTATTAATCATTACCTCTTGATCTGAAAACCAATGAAAGCAGAACAGAGGTCTTATTTCATTATCCCATGCACAGAATATTCAGGCATTTGAAGCCTGCTTTAAGCACTCTAATTTGTTCAAAGTAATAGTACCGGCCCACAATAACACTCGTTTAAGAGCACTAGTGCAGGTTTTTAAATAGGAGGAACATATGAAAAAATACAAGTATTTAATCACATATAAGAACTCCACCGGTAATACGCTTACATACATAAAGGTATAGTACTAACCACAATTGTAAGTTGTACTACCCGTATGAAGCACAAGTTCAACTACGAACGTTTTAACCGCAACAACTTTAATATACGCTATTGGAGCTGGAATTACCGCGGCTGCTGGCACCAGACTTGCCCTCCAATTGGTCCTTGTTAAAGGATTTAAAGTGTACTCATTCCAATTACAGGGCCTCGGATATGAGTCCTGTATTGTTATTTTTCGTCACTACCTCCCCGAGCTGGGAGTGGGTAATTTACGCGCCTGCTGCCTTCCTTAGATGTGGTAGCCGTTTCTCAGGCTCCCTCTCCGGAATCGAACCCTGATTCCCCGTTACCCGTTGCAACCATGGTAGTCCTAGATACTACCATCAAAAGTTGATAGGGCAGACATTTGAAAGATCTGTCGTCGGTACAAGACCATACGATCTGCATGTTATCTAGAGTTCAACCAATATAACGATCTTGCGATCGCTTGGTTTTAGCCTAATAAAAGCACATGTCCCATAAGGTTCATGTTTTAATTGCATGTATTAGCTCTAGAATTACCACAGTTATCCAAGTAACTGTTAACGATCTAAGGAACCATAACTGATATAATGAGCCTTTTGCGGTTTCACTTTTAATTCGTGTGTACTTAGACATGCATGGCTTAATCTTTGAGACAAGCATATAACTACTGGCAGGATCAACCAGAATAATGTTTTTCCTTCATATTCCATTCATATATTTTGAATCGAAATAAGCAATATAATAGATATATAGATATATAGATTTTTCACTTTATATAATTCCATGATTTTTATTATATTGAATAAAATTCAATATTTCGCCTTTGGGTAAAATTTTAAATATATAAGTAAAAAAATCCATTCGATTACGGCCATTTTTATATAGCATTCGTAATCCATATTTTCATTTTTAATTTATACTTGTTTTACCAATATAACAAGAATTTCATCTAATTATTGTAATATATATATTTCTATAATTTTATCTTTTTATACATACATATTTCATTATAAAATATCATTTTATTTCCAACATACATAATTATTGTATCCACACATGTACAATTTTTGTTTAACCAATATAAATATTAAGTTAAATCATTTGCATTTTGAAGATAAATTTAAAATTTATCTCTTTTCATATATATCTCTGGTAATATATAACATAAAACCAAGCGCATATGATAATATTTCCACATTTAATATATAATTTTATATTTCTTTCATAAGAATCCATATTTGTATTATACCGTAACGATATAATAATCCAACTATACGGCAGGTAATAAATTAATATTTGCCTGCCTCCAAAAATTAACGATAATATATGGAAACGATTTGTTATTCTATATATAATAGAAACTTGACTTTTGTTTCAACGATATTATCTATAAAGCGTATATTCCTATTATCCGCGGAGCCAAGTCCCGTGTTCTATAGAACTGAGAAACAAATTTGTACGGATAATAATATACTTTATTGTATGTAACCAATATAAACATAATCCGAAATAAATATTTCGAATAATGCGGGAGGTCGGCAACCACTGCCTACCTATAGTAGTTTTTGAACCCGCTGTCCTCAAAGCGGGTATTTTCAATTCCGTTTGCCACCCAACATACGGGCTATTCTCTTATATATTAAGAGATTATAGGAACATTTCATTTTTTTTCCATTATTCATATATAATATGATTATTTTTTCCCTTATACATATAATAATTAATCATTTTCATATGTATATTATTTAATTTACTCATATTATTGCCAAAATCATATGAATACATAAGTTTTGAACAATATGAGAGGTCGGCAACCACTGCCTACCTATAGTAGTTTTTGAACCCTCTGTCGTAATTCCGGTCGTTTACACTACTATACCCTCTCACTATAATGGCTTTTCTCTATAATACTAAGAGAATGTGGGATATTTTCAGCATTTTTTCCCTTATACATATAATAATTAATCATTTTCATATGTATATTATTTAATTTACTCATATTATTGCCAAAATCATATGAATACATAAGTTTTGAACAATATGAGAGGTCGGCAACCACTGCCTACCTATAGTAGTTTTTGAACCCTCTGTCGTAATTCCGGTCGTTTACACTACTATACCCTCTCACTATAATGGCTTTTCTCTATAATACTAAGAGAATGTGGGATATTTTCAGCATTTTTTCCCTTATACATATAATAATTAATCATTTTCATATGTATATTATTTAATTTACTCATATTATTGCCAAAATCATATGAATACATAAGTTTTGAACAATATGAGAGGTCGGCAACCACTGCCTACCTATAGTAGTTTTTGAACCCTCTGTCGTAATTCCGGTCGTTTACACTACTATACCCTCTCACTATAATGGCTTTTCTCTATAATACTAAGAGAATGTGGGATATTTTCAGCATTTTTTCCCTTATACATATAATAATTAATCATTTTCATATGTATATTATTTAATTTACTCATATTATTGCCAAAATCATATGAATACATAAGTTTTGAACAATATGAGAGGTCGGCAACCACTGCCTACCTATAGTAGTTTTTGAACCCTCTGTCGTAATTCCGGTCGTTTACACTACTATACCCTCTCACTATAATGGCTTTTCTCTATTATACTAAGAGAATGTGGGATATTTTCAGCATTTTTTCCCTTATACATATAATAATTAATAATTTTCATATGTATATTATTTAATTTACTCATATAATTGCCAAAATCATATGAATACATAAGTTTTGAACAATATGAGAGGTCGGCAACCACTGCCTACCTATAGTAGTTTTTGAACCCTCTGTCGTAATTCCGGTCGTTTACACTACTATACCCTCTCACTATAATGGCTTTTCTCTATAATACTAAGAGAATGTGGGAATATTTCAGCATTTTTTCCCCTATACATATAATAATTAATAATTTTCATATGTATATTATTTAATTTACTCATATAATTGCCAAAATCATATGAATACATAAGTTTTGAACAATATGAGAGGTCGGCAACCACTGCCTACCTATAGTAGTTTTTGAACCCTCTGTCGTAATTCCGGTCGTTTACACTACTATACCCTCTCACTATAATGGCTTTTCTCTATAATACTAAGAGAATGTGGGAATATTTCAGCATTTTTTCCCCTATACATATAATAATTAATAATTTTCATATGTATATTATTTAATTTACTCATATAATTGCCAAAATCATATAAATACATAAGTTTTGAACAATATCAGAGGTCAGCAACGGTCTTTCCTCTATAATACTAAGATAATATGGGAATATTTTCAGCATTTTTTCCCTTATACATTTATACATATAATAATTAATCATTTTCATATGTATATTATTTAATTTACTCATATTATTGCCAAAATCATATAAATACATAAGTTTTGAACAATATCAGAGGTCAGCAACGGTCTTTCCTCTATAATACTAAGATAATGTGGGAATATTTCATCATTTTTTCCTTTATACATTTATACATATAATATTTAATCATTTTATATGTATATTATTTAATTTACTCATATAATTGCCAAAATCATATAAATACATAAGTTTTGAACAATATCAGAGGTCGGCAACGGTCTTTCCTCTATAATACTAAGATAATATGGGAATATTTCAGCATTTTTTCCCTTATACATATAATAATTAATCATTTTCATATGTATATTATTTAATTTACTCGTATAATTGCCAAAATCCTATGAAGACATAAGAGAATACAATATGAGAGGTCGGCGCAACCATAATATAGTAGTTGATGACGAGGTGTTTGGCAACTTGATACAATTCTTTAAAAAGTCTTTATATTAATTATATGATAGGGACAATATCATATGCGTCACTAAATTGATGACGAGGTGTTTGGCAACGTGACACAAATCATTAAAGTCTTTATATTAATTATATGATAGAGACAATATCATATGCGTCACTAAATTGATGACGAGGTACTTGGCAACTTGATAGAATTCTTTAAAGTCTTTATATCAAAAATTATATGATAGGGACAATATCATATGCGTCACTAAATTGATGACGAGGTGTTTGGCAACTTGACACAATTCATTAAAGTCTTTATATTAATTATATGATAGGGACAATATCATATGCGTCACTAAATTGATGAGTCGCGATCGAACACTCAACGAGTGCAGACGTGCCTGCGGACCGCAAGCAAGAAATTGTTTCGCTTTTTTCGTATTTCGTTACCTCCGTTATTCGCATACCGGTCACCGCGTCGCGAGATATCGCCGCGCGCTCTGATTGGTTCAGCTCGCGTGCCTAACGGACTCGCACCAACACTAACGCACACTCGAGCGTGCGTGTTATCTGGTTGTTTACATCAAGCGCATAGTTAAGCAACTTTAACACAGCAGCAGCCACGTGCAGTGGTTGTCTCCGACCAACTGTACCCAGCTCCCCGCCCCCTTCTACCCATCACCCTACACCATGGATTGGCAGGCCCCCCGCGTGTCATCAAGCCAGGCAAATCTACGCCCTGCAAGAAGGCCCTAAGAGCAAGGGAGCCCAGCACTAGCAGCGACTCCAGCACCTCGCATTCGGAGCCCGGTGAGGTCAAGCGCAAGCCTGCGCGCAAGCCCCAAATGGAGGAACTTGACGTCACGCCCAGCACCAGCGCAGCTTCGCGTCGTAGGTTAGCAAACAACCAGTTTGCCATCCTCTCGAGCGATGAGGAAGACAATGACGACGACGACCAAGCCGCCTCAGACGAAGAACCTGTACCCGCTGCCAACAAAACCCCGGACAAACCCAAGCCTACCCCGAGGACTTTCAAGCCACCCCCGATATTCATCCCGGACGTGACCAACATTTCTGCTCTGATCAAGATGATTACAACTCTCGTGGGTCCCAGCAAAGACTTCACATACAAATCGGAACGCAACAACGTGCGTGTAATGATGCCTGACAAGGAGTCTTACTCCGAGCTTCGTAGACACCTGGTTTCCCAGAACAAAAGGCATCGCACGTTCCAGCCCAAAGATGAGAGGGCATACAGAGTCGTAATCAAGGGATTACACCACACCGCCGATCGTGACGAGATTCAAGAGGAACTTGAAAGACTAGGGCATAAGGTCAGAGACCTGCATAATCCTATTGGTAGGAAAACCAAGGAGCCACTCGGGTTATTTTTCGCCAACATGGAACCCGCCAGTAACAACAAGGAGGTCTACCAAATCAGGAGACTGTGCAGGTCGGTCGTCACCATCGAGCCTCCCCGTAAATTCAACGACGTGCCTCAGTGCTTTAGATGCCAAGGGTTTGGACATACCCAGCGCTACTGCTTCCTCGAGCACCGATGCGTGAAATGTGGTGGCCAACACGACTCCAGGACTTGCACTAAGAAGGAGGATGAGAAGGCATGCTGCCTTCACTGCCAAGCTGACCACCCCGCTTCATACAGAGGATGCCCTGCCTACAAGAAGGCCAAGGCACAGCAAGCCCCTAAACCCAGACCGGCCACACCCACCAGCAAGCCCAGCACCATCCAGATCCCAAACATCTCCAACATGAGCTATAAAGACGCGCTCAAGGCTACTCATGTACCACAGCAATCCGATCCCAACCAAAACCGCCAAACCCCACCCGAAGCCCGCAATCCAATAACCTGGAACAAATCTTTGCCCGTTTTCAAGGAATGGTTGAAAGTATGATGGAGAAAATGTTCTCCCAAATGACGCAGCTTATTGCTTCCATCCTCAATGCCAAATCATGGAAATAAGCCTGAACATAGTCATTTGGAATGCTAACGGCCTGCAGAGGAGCAGAGCCGAGGTAGAATACCTTATAAAAACGGAAGCGATTGACATACTCCTTGTATCCGAAACCCATTTTTGTCCACGATCCCACTACAACATCAGCGGCTATGATGTTTTACTCGCCAACCATCCATCTGGCAGAGCGCGCGGAGGAGCAGCCATGCTCATCAGGAGTGGTATCCAGTACACGGAGCTACCTGCGTTCCAGGAGGAATGGGCCCAGTGTGCCCTGGCTCGAATCTCCAGCCTTCAGGGGGACATCACCATTGGAGCGGTCTACTTCCCCCCCAGACACTCAGTCACCGAGACTCGCTTACAAGAGCTTTTCGAGTCCTTTGGTCCTCGCTTCATAGCAGCCGGTGACTTTAACGCCAAACACTCTTGGTGGGGGTCCCGCTCCATCAACCCCAAAGGCAGAACGCTCCACAAGTTCGTGCAGAGCAGAAGACTGAATTGCCACTCCACTGGTGAGCCAACCCACTGGCCTACTAACCCTGCCTTGTCTCCCGACCTCTTGGATTTTGCCATCTCCAAAGGCATAGGACAAGCCAGACTCTCATGCACCACATACAACAAGCTGCTATCCGACCACAGTGCAATAAGAATGCTCCTCAATATCCCAGTCCTAAAAAAAGACCTGCCCAGAAGACTCACCGGGAAGCATACCGACTCCTCCAAATTTACCTTCTGGATGCTATCCTCCCTGGACCTGGATCCTCCTCTTTCCTCCCCAAGAGACATTGATGCGGCGATTAATACACTCACTGAGGAAATGCACAATGCGGCTAAGTTCGCCAACCCTCCTCCTCCAACTACCCCGAGAACACCTGAACGAGATCTCCACCTTTGGTCTCCAGAGATTGCGGCCTTCGTGGCGGAGAAGAGGCGCCTCAGACGTATTTGGTTCTCCTCGCGCAACCCAAGGGATAAAGCGGCACTCAACAGAGCCAGCAAGGAGCTTAAGGTCAAGCTCTGCACACTACGGCAGGACTCATTCAATCGATTCCTTGAAGAGCTGGAACCTGGTGACCCGCAACACAATCTGTGGCATGTCACGCGCCACATCAGGAGGCCTGCAAAAAAGGCGTCGCCAGTGCGCAAAGCGGATGGCTCTTGGTGCCGTTCCGATGACGAAAGAGCAGAAGCATTCGCAGATCACCTCCAGAACGCATTCACCCCATTCAACAGATGCACTGGTGAAGAGCGTGCTGCCACCACCAGGTTCCTTGAGAGTCCATCTCCACCCAGCTTGCCGATAGAGCCCGTCACCCCTGAAGAGGTTGCGCAGGAGATCGCCTCCCTAAAGGCCAGCAAATCCCCCGGACTGGATCGTATCGACGCCACTTCCCTCAAAATTATGCCTCCTCCTTGCTCCCAGATGTTGGCTAACATCTTCAACAGCTGCTTCTCACTAGGGTACTTCCCGAGATCATGGAAACGTGTAGAAGTCATCCTCATCCTTAAACCCGGAAAACCTGAAGCCAATCTTGCCTCATATAGACCGATTAGTTTGCTGGCAATACTCTCCAAAATACTCGAAAGAGTATTTCTGCGCAGAGTGTTGCCAGTACTGGACGAGGCTGGTTTGATCCCGGATCACCAGTTTGGATTCAGGCGATCTCATGGAACACCCGAACAATGCCACCGGCTCGTATCAAGAATCCTCGATGCATTCGAGAAGAAAAGATACTGTTCGGCCGTCTTCCTCGATGTCAAGCAGGCGTTTGACAGAGTGTGGCATTCCGGTCTCCTCCACAAACTTAAGTCCCACCTTCCCAGTTCCCACTACGCTCTACTCAAATCTTACACCGAAGGAAGAGAATTCCAAGTGCGTTGCGGATCCTCATCCAGCACGCCAAGGCCCATAAGAGCCGGAGTACCTCAAGGCAGCGTCCTTGGTCCCATCCTCTACACCCTCTTCACAGCAGACCTTCCTTAATACCCTCCCGTCACCTCACAATAGCCACCTATGCCGACGACACCGCGTTCCTCGCCACCGCTACTAATCCAGATGGAGCTTCAGCCATCATCCAGAGGCAACTGGATGCTTTGAATCCATGGCTAAAACGATGGAACATTGCGGTTAACGCCGAAAAATCCTCCCATACAACATTTTCCCTGCGCAGAGGAGAATGCCCTCCGGTCACTCTTGACGGCGACACGATCCCCACTACCAGCACCTCCAAATACCTGGGGCTTACACTGGATAGAAGGCTGACATGGGGCCCTCACATTGATAGGAAGCGTACCCAGGCCAACATACGCCTTAAGCAACTCCACTGGCTTGTTGGGAAAAGTTCCAAGCTGAGGGACAAAACGAAGCTGCTTGTCTACAAGACTATTCTCAAGCCAATATGGACTTATGGAATCCAGCTGTGGGGCACCACAAGTGCTTCACACAGAAGAAAGATCCAGCAATTCCAGAACCGATGCTTGAGAATAGTCTCCAACGCCCATCCCTATCACGAGAATACTGCCATCCACGAGGAGCTCGGAATTCCCTGGGTGGAAGATGAGATCTACCGACTCAGTGAGAGATACGCCAGAAGACTGGAGAATCACCCCAACCACCTGGCCATCAATCTGTTAGACAACAGCCAAACCACAAGACGTCTGCAGAGAACGCACCCGCTTGACCTCACGCAACATTAATGTAAATTTGTAACCCCTACCCAAGTACATTCTAAGTACTCCCCGTATGTCAATGTTCCCCCACATAGAATTTAATTATTGTCCATTAGGACAGATTTTAAATAAATAAAACAGATACACAAAAAAAAAAAACTAAATTGATGACGAGGTGTTTGGCAACTGACACAAATCATTAAAGTCTTTATATTAATTATATGATAGAGACAATATCATATGCGTCACTAAATTGATGACGAGGTACTTGGCAACTGATAGAATTCTTTAAAGTCTTATATCAAAAATTATACGATAGGACAATATCATATGCGTCACTAAATTGATGACGAGGTATTTGGCAACTTGATATAATTCTTTAAAGTCTTTATATCAAAAATTATATGATAGGACAATATCATATGCGTCACTAAATTGATGACGAGGTGTTTGGCAACTTGACACAATTCATTAAAGTCTTTATATTAATTATATGATAGGGACAATATCATATGCGTCACTAAATTGATGACGAGGTATTTGGCAACTTGATACAATTCTTTAAAGTTTTTATATCAAAAATTATATGATAGGGACAATATCATATGCGTCACTAAATTGATGACGAGGTGTTTGGCAACTTGACACAATTCATTTAAGTCTTTATATTAATTATATGATAGGGACAATATCATATGCGTCACTAAATTGATGACGAGGTATTTGGCAACGTGATAGAATTCTTTAAAGTCTTTATATCAAAATTATACGATAGGGACAATATCATATGCGTCACTAAATTGATGACGAGGTATTTGGCAACTTGATATAATTCTTTAAAGTCTTTATATCAAAAATTATATGATAGGGACAATATCATATGCGTCACTAAATTGATGACGAGGTGTTTGTTTGGCTACATGAAAAATCATTTATTTATCGAATCATCAAGCAAAGGATAAGCTTCAGTGGATCGCAGTATGGCAGCTGCTCAACCACTTACAACACCTTGCCTGTTACAAAAGTCGTTTACAATTGATTCTAGGCTTTGTCATTGTATTAAATAATGCTTTTATATGTAACTAGCGCGGCATCAGGTGATCGAAGATCCTCCTAATTTACTATGTTACAAATTACATTGGCATCACATCCATTGTCGTTTATAAAATAAATTATAAACTTTAAATGGTTTAGAAGCCATACAATGCAAATTGCCCCTTATTTATCATTGCAGTCCAGCACGGATACGACCTTAGAGGCGTTCAGGCATAATCCAACGGACGTAGCGTCATACCACTGTTCGCTCGAACAAGTATTGTGCCATTGGTCCGTACCTGCGGTTCCTCTCGTACTACGCAGGAATGCTGTCGCAACAACGTTTTGTCATTAGTAGGGTAAAACTAACCTGTCTCACGACGGTCTAAACCCAGCTCACGTTCCCTTGCATGGGTGAACAATCCAACGCTTGGTGAATTTTGCTTCACAATGATAGGAAGAGCCGACATCGAAGGATCAAAAAGCGACGTCGCTATGAACGCTTGGCCGCCACAAGCCAGTTATCCCTATGGTAACTTTTCTGACACCTCTTGTTAAAAACTCTTTAAACCAAAAGGATCGATAGGCCGAGCTTTTGCTGTCCCTGTGTGTACTGAACACCGAGATCAAGTCAGCATTTGCCCTTTTGCTCTATGTGTGGTTTCTGTCCGCACTGAGCTGGCCTTGGGACACCTCCGTTATTATTTGAGAGATGTACCGCCCCAGTCAAACTCCCTACCTGGCAATGTCCTTGAATTGGATCATACCTGAGTAATTGGAGTTATACCAAATTTTCAAATCAAAAATACATAAATGCATCGTTTTATTAAAGAATTTGTTTGCGATTATATAACAAACTCGTGATACTTTGATCAAGAAGCTTGCATCAAAACCCAATACCATAAGATATAATAAATATATCCGTATAATGGCTAGGAAATGATACACGTTCCATTTAATCAAGTAAGTAAGGAAACAATAAGAGTAGTGGTATTTCATTGACGATACCAAACCGAGGTCTAATATCTCCCACTTATTCTACACCTCTTATGTCTCCTTACACTGCCAGATTAGAGTCAAGCTCAAAAGGGTCTTCTTTCCCCGCTAATTATTCCAAGCCCGTTCCCTTGGCTGTGGTTTCGCTAGATAGTAGATAGGGACAACGACGACTTTTCAGATCTCTCCGAACTTGTTTTACGTGGCGTGTTCCACACTGAAGGGATTACAACCACGACACCCTGAACACCCACAAGTGGTGCATGTATCAACATGGTGTATGTGTCTGGATACGCCAGACAAGCGTCCCGGACTAGAAGCTATAGCTATGTACATAGCGACCACCCCGGTAGCAATTCGAGTACTTGCTTGCCGGGCAAGCACTCCCCCTTGCTGAGGAGCGAGATCTACCTAAAATCTCTACTGATCTCTGGGTCACAGCACCCGAGTTTTGCGCAACTAGCACCGTAACTCAAACGTCGAGCACGAAGGCTCTACCCGCGATATGGGTACCAACCACAGCCACCACGATACTCCCACCAGGGGGCCTACCTCAATGTGCAGTCTTGGATAGCTGCACAACCCGTGGTACCGAAAGAGAGGCTCGGTGGGCCTCCTCCTTTTGCTCCGACAAGCAGGGTTAGAGGGACCTATGGCTATATTAGTCGCCTCTTACGACAAGCAATAGCGGACTGTGGAAGTATTCTCGCCCGCTAACCACACGGCGAAGTTGTTGGGCTAAACACCCCTCCTCCTACGGAACACTTCGTCCGCAAACACTGCCAGCCGTTGAGTCCTCTGTTGATCTTCCAGGATTCTATCGAAGGTCCAGTTTTCGCCAAGGCGCTGCACTCCAAGTCCATCGAGGTTCCGCAAATCTGCATATAGGGGGCAAGCGCACAATATGTGCATCCAGTCCTCATATGGATCTCCACAAGCGCAAGCAGTGGTATCGCTGAGGGCTCTCCCTTGCAAAAATGCGTTAAACGACCCGTGACCTGTCAGCAGGTAAGACGTCCTCATCGAGAATCCAAATCTTGGATCCCGATAGGCGAGAGTGACATATGGGATGAATTTATGCGTCACCCGTCCTGGTTCGCTGTCATCATCCCATCTGTTCTGCCAACTCTGCAGTAAGCACTCTTCTAGGCGAGTCTTCCTCTGCTTCCAGCTTAGACACGTAGTGTCCTCGTCATATAGCCAGTCGTTCTCCTCCAGCGGGTATCCACGCTTCAGCTTGTATTTGACCGCTAAAAACTTAGCAGCCAAGTCAAGCGGGGGAGCTCCACCAAGTACCTGCAGTGCCACTGTGGACACTGTTCGGCATACCGAAAGGCATCCAAGCAGGATTAGCCTCTGGCAGGAGGCTAGTCGTCTCCGGGCGGCTACTTGCTCGGCGGTGTCATACCATACCGGGGCACCAAACAGCACACAAGGTGCCATGAGTCGTCATATATGGTCCGCCTGGCTCGAGGACTGAAGCCCCAGTCGGCTCGAAGCACACGCGCCAATGCTCCAACGACTCCGGTCATCCGCTGGCGAAGCGAAGCTATGTGCGTGAGGAATTTCATTCCTTCACTGACCGTGATGCCAAGGTACCGACAGCTACGCACATACGGAAGGTTCGCTCCAGCAAACCTCACCGTAGGCGCACGTCTCAAGGCACCTTTTAGCAGCATTATTACCGTCTTGCTGGTCGAGACGGCAACGCCAACTTCCGCTCCCCACGCTTCTACGATGGACATCAGCTGTGCTCCTTTTTCCTCTAGCATAGCTCGGGAATTTCCCTCGACGAGAAGCAGCAAGTCATCAGCGTATGCACTCAGCTGGCAATACGGCTGGAGACGCTGAAGCAGTACATCCATCAGAATGTCCCAGATAAATGGGCCACTGATTGACCCCTGCGGGCAGCCTCTAGTTACCGGTACTTCCACAGTACCGGAACTGCTTCGGATCACTGCTCTTCGGCCGGAGAAAAAGCTCTGCCACAAGCCCATCTCCCGGCATCCCAAGTCTGCTAGTCGGCGGAGTGCAGCACTCCATTCGACGTTGTCGAATGCTCCTTTGAAGTCCACGAATGTGCCGAGCACGTATTGCGCCGGGCTGGCACAAACACTGCTCTTCACGTGTCTCCAAGCATCCTCCACACATCGTCCTTGGCGAAATCCAAACTGCCATCTGCAGCCTTCCGGAAGAACTTCTCTCACACGATTCACCATGATGGCCTCGAGCACCTTACCAAAGACTGGCAGCAAGCATATTCCTCTATATGAGGAGGCTCACACTTGTCCTTATCTGGCCCTTTGAGCAGCGAGACAACTCGTGGGCACTTCCACTCAGCGGGAAAGTATCCTAATCGGATGCATCGGGAAAACAACGATGCTAGGTGCTCGGGTATGGCGCGCCAGACTGCCTTGCAGATAGTGCCATTGATGCCGTCCAAGCCGGGAGAGCGCCTGCTCTTCAACCGGGCAACACATGCATCAACCTCGAATTCTTCGAGGGCCGGTGGGACTTCCTCCGCGATGGCAGTCGGTGCTTCGGACTCCGCAACTGGGAAGAAATTGCGGAGGAGCACTCGTGCACAGTCACCCCAATCAGTGATGAGCTCGCCATTCACGCGGAGGCACCCAATCTCCGTGCACTTTCTGCGGCCTCGGCAAATCTTGTAGACGCGCCCCCATGGGTCGTCGGCATGATCTCCCACGAAGCGTTTCCAGTCATCCATTTTCGCCCTCCCAATGAGCTTCTTGTAGTTTGCTGAGGCCCGCCTCAGCTCGACCACTACACGCTCTATAGCGGCACCGTCATCACGACGCCTTCCATCTTGGAGTAGGCGACGAAGTCTCCGGACTTCGCGCCTTGCAGCGCAGAGGTCGGCAGTCCACCAACGTGCTCTCCTGTTGGGCGATCGAATTGACTTTCTTCCAGCGCAATATCACATACATTATGTACTATACTGCGCAGGGTCGAAACTTGCTGGTCCAACGGCGACTCTGAGAAGTTTTCCGGAAGTTCGGCTGCTCTACTCACCATTTCCTCCTTGAACAATCGCCAACGTGCATTGGAGAAGTTCCAGGACGGCACAGGAGCTATGCTCTCAACTGCGCGCGCGGTAGTTGGTTCGGCCACAACAGTAATGATGTTGTGGTCACTCAATTCCCACTCGTCCACTCTCCACTCATATGTGGCCCACATAGATGCTGCCTCATTGACGATTGTCACGTCGATATCGCTAGTAGCTCTGTGATTATCGAACGTGTACACCTCTGTTGACTGGTTTAGGGCGGCGACTCTTGCCTCCAGCATCCACTCTGACAGCAGCTCACCCCGTCTGTAGTTAGCTTGCCCCTCGGCATGACGAGAGAGTTTGCTAAGCCACATGGGGGACACTGCATTCGCGTCGAGGCCCAGGATTGCGGGGGGTTCTGCTGGCCTGCAGCAGGACCGCATCCATGTACCGGAGGTACGGTTCCAGAGGTGCATCGAACTGGCAGTATGCGGCGCAAAGGAAGATTGAGCCAAAGCTCCTTTAACGACCAGACATACGCCATAATCCGTGGTGAGGGTCTCCACTGGCATACAGATGGCTTCCTGTTGATCTACTAGGATGGCTGCCTTCCCTCGCCGATCGGTGAAAATTCTCATTCCTTCAGGCAGCACATCCATTCCGTCCCCGCCGAGATACGGCTCCTGCACCAGCGCGAACATAGACTCCGATCTCCTGAGTCGGACTCCGAGCTCGATGGTCGCAGCTCTGCCTCGGCCACAGTTCGCTTGGATGAAGCTAAACATTAATGTCTAGCTTGCACCCTCGCCAGCAACGCCCCGTATATCGGGCACACGTTCGAGAGCATGTAAATGCCCCGAGGGTTGCCCTCTGTGACGGCAGTTCCGGCAGTCCACCGGGTTTTGGCACTTTGCCGCGGTGTGGCCTTGTTGCCCGCACTGGCGGCAGACATTGTCCTTCTGCCGGCATTCGCTGACCTTGTGGTCGAAACCCACGCATCTGTGGCAGGCGTATGTGCGGACCTGTGCTCGGCATCGGAATGAGAACCACTTGATGTAGACACGACCTACATCAAGCTTCGCCATCCGCGCGGTCGTCTACCTCTAGCGTTACATTTACTGTGGCGCCGTCGGTTACCGACCACGCCTTGGTCACCAGGTGCACGGACTTCTTAAATTGGGACATAGTCATATCGCTGTCGAAGTTATTTCCATGCAGCTCCTGCATGAATTCCTCAGGGCCGATAGCTGTGTCGACGTCATAGACGACGACCTTCGGCTTCTCGGCCGCATTCCGTGCCACATTTAGCCCAACTTCAGCGAACCTCTTTGATGCTACCACCTTCTGCAGCTCTCCAACTGAAGGAGTACGAATGATCGGCACCACCACCTCGACGGAGCTCACGTACCTCATGTACTCTGACTCCGAGGGAGGGTGCAACCATCGTTCGCACCTTTTCCGCTATAGCTTTCCCCGATAGCGCAGGGTCGTCCGCACTTCACCACCGCTGACCACGGTCTCGCGAACCTTGGTGGTCCGCGGGGCAGCGATGGTGCAACCTGTGGCATCTGGGGAGCATTGGCGGCCGTATTCTTTAACGGATTCGACGACGGCGGCGGCGGTGGCGGCATAGCGAGCCGCGTCTCCAGTTCTCCACACCGGAGCATTAACGCCAGCACCAGCTCATCGTAGCGGCTGATAGCATACGAGAGCTCTTCCGTGTCCACTTCTCCTAGGCTGCGGAAGCTGCTTCTCACCATGCGCTGGGTGGCCGACAGCTCTGCCATCATGGCTGCTTGCCCAGCACGGGCGGCAGCGGTAGCGGCGTGGCAGTGGTGGCAACAATTTTAGCAGCAGTGGAAACGGCGGAGGCAGCAGTGTGGTCGGCAGCAGGCAGCAGTAGGATCAACAGCGGTGGCAGCAGCGTTGGGGGGGCAGCATCGATGGCAGCGTTTGCCGTAGCCGCCGGGCGTCCTCCAGCGACGAAAACGCCTCCTCAAGTACACCAACGGGTTCTGGCACTCCATTCGACGCCAGGGCAACCAATTTCGCCTGCGTCGGCGCCGAGCTCTTAGAGGCCAGATGGCTTCTGCGCCTCTCGTCTGGATTTCCTCGAGGCACTACATCCGCTCAAGGCACTCGCGCTGCTGT
>NW_022881483.1:0-22615 GCF_004382145.1 Drosophila mauritiana
GGCCACGTCATCGTTAATGCTAATTAAAACTTATGCCCATTGTGTTTACAATTAACACTAAACTTGTAATGGTTTTGTTTTAATTACATGTACCCTCTGGGAGCCAATAAGCTAGATGACCTGCGATGTAGTTTCAGGAGCTGCTTGGATGTAAAATTAGACAAAGATGTCGTAATCAAGGACCAAAGAATAAAAGGTTCGTATCTAAATAATTCGTTATATTTTAAAATAAGTTCTTATGTTGTTTTGATATAGACAATCAAAATCAAAAAATATTTAATATTAATTAGCGGTAATTAACTAGCAACATGAAATTTAAACACTTGCTAATACATGACTAAAGCTAAGGTGAACAAAATTTACTTCATAAAAATATTGACAATATCGAATTTAATATAAAATTCCAATTCGTAGGAAATCTACGTCCCAGAGACGGTATTCATATATTGATGACGTGGTCCATTTGATATTAAGTCAGTTCATTCTTGGCCACGTCATCGTTAATGCTAATTAAAACTTATGCCCATTTGTGTTACAATAACACTAAACTTGTAATGGTTTTGTTTTAATTACATGTACCCTCTGGGAGCCAATAAGCTAGATGACCTGCGATATAGTTTCAGGAGCTGCTTGGATGTAAAAATTAGCACAAATGATGTCGGTAATCAAGGACCAAGGAATAAAAGGTTCGTATCTAATAAGTTCTTATATTGTTTTGATAATCGACAATCAAAATCAAAAATATTTCATATTAATTAGCGGTACTTAACTAGCAACATGAAATTTGAAACACTTGCTAATACATGACTAATGATGCTGAGGTGAACACAAAATTTACTTCATAAAATTATTGACAATATCGAATTTAATATAAAATTCCAATTCGTAGGAAATCTACGTCCCAGAGACGGTATTCATATATTGATGACGTGGTCCATTTGATATTAAGTCAGTTCTATACTTGGCCACGTCATCGTTAATGCTAATTAAAACTTATGCCCATTCTGTTTACAAATAAAACTAAACTTGTAATGGTTTTGTTTTAATTACATGTACCCTCTGGGAGCCAATAAGCTAGATGACATGCGATGTAGTTTCAGGAGCTGCTTGGATGTAAAATTAGCACAAATGATGTCGGTAATCAAGGACCAAGGAATAAAAGGTTCGTATCTAATAAGTTCTTATATTGTTTTGATAATCGACAATAAAAATCAAAAAATATTTAATATTAATTAGCGGTACTTAACTAGCAACATGAAATTTGAAACACTTGCTAATACATGACTAATGATGCTGAGGTGAACACAAAATTTACTTCATAAAATATTGACAATATCGAATTTATATAAAATTCCAATTCGTAGGAAATCTACGTCCCAGAGACGGTATTCATATATTGATGACGTGGTCCATTTGATATTAAGTCAGTTCTATACTTGGCCACGTCATCGTTAATGCTAATTAAAACTTATGCCCATTGTGTTTACAATTAACACTAAACTTGTAATGGTTTTGTTTTAATTACATGTACCCTCTGGGAGCCAATAAGCTAGATGACCTGCGATATAGTTTCAGGAGCTGCTTGGATGTAAAATTAGCACAAATGATGTCGGTAATCAAGGACCAAGGAATAAAAGGTTCGTATCTAAATAATTCGTTATATTTTTAAAATAAGTTCTTATATTGTTTTGATAATCGACAATCAAAATCAAAAATATTTCATATTAATTAAACAATTAATTTGATATTAAGTCAGTTCCATTCTTGGCCACGTCATCGTTAATGCTAATTAAAACTTATGCCCATTGTGTTTACAATTAACACTAAACTTGTAATGGTTTTGTTTTAATTTCATGTACCCTCTGGGAGCCAATAAGCTAGATGACCTGCGATGTAGTTTCAGGAGCTGCGCGGATGTAAAATTAGAACAAAGGATGTCGTAAATCAAGGACCAAAGAATAAGAGGTTCGTATCTAAATAATTCGTTATATTTTTAAATAAGTTCTTATGTTGTTTTGATTATAGACAATCAAAATCAAAAAATATTTAATATTAATTAGCGGTAATTAACTAGCAACATGAAATTTAAAACAATTGCTAATAGATATACATGACTATATATGCTAAGGTGTATACAAAATTTACTTCATAAAAATATTGACAATATCGTATTTGATATAAAATTCCAATTCGTAGGAAATCTACGTCCCAGAGACGGTATTCATATATTGATGACGTGGTCCATTTGATATTAAGTCAGTTCTATACTTGGCCACGTCATCGTTAATGCTAATTAAAACTTATGCCCATTCTGTTTACAAATAAAACTAAACTTGTAATGGTTTTGTTTTAATTACATGTACCCTCTGGGAGCCAATAAGCTAGATGACCTGCGATGTAGTTTCAGGAGCTGCGCGGATGTAAAATTAGAACAAAGGATGTCGTAAATCAAGGACCAAAGAATAAGAGGTTCGTATCTAAATAATTCGTTATATTTTTAAAATAAGTTCTTATATTGTTTTGATAATCGACAATTAAAATCAAAAATATTTCATATTAATTAGGGGTAATTAACTAGCAACATGAAATTTAATAATTGCTAATAGATATACATGACTAAATATGCTAAGGTGAACACAAAATTTACTTCATAAAAATATTGACAATATCGAATTTTTTAACTAAAATTCCAATTCATAGGAAATCTACGTCCCAGAGACGGTATTCATGAATTGATGACGTGGTCCATTTGATATTAAGTCAGTTCCATCTTGGCCACGTCATCGTTAATGCTAATTAAAACTTATGCCCATTGTGTTTACAAATAACACTAAACTTGTAATGGTTTTGTTTTAATTACATGTACCCTCTGGGAGCCAATAAGCTAGATGACCTGCGATGTAGTTTCAGGAGCTGCGCGGATGTAAAATTAGAACAAAGGATGTCGTAAATCAAGGACCAAAGAATAAGAGGTTCGTATCTAAATAATTCGTTATATTTTTAGAATAAGTTTTTATGTTGTTTTGATTATAGACAATCAAAATCAAAAAATATTTAATATTAATTAGCGGTACTTAACTAGCAACATGAAATTTGAAACACTTGCTAATACATGACTAATGATGCTGAGGTGAACACAAAATTTACTTCATAAAATTATTGACAATATCGAATTTAATATAAAATTCCAATTCGTAGGAAATCTACGTCCCAGAGACGGTATTCATATATTGATGACGTGGTCCATTTGATATTAAGTCAGTTCTATACTTGGCCACGTCATCGTTAATGCTAATTAAAACTTATGCCCATTCTGTTTACAAATAAAACTAAACTTGTAATGGTTTTGTTTTAATTACATGTACCCTCTGGGAGCCAATAAGCTAGATGACCTGCGATGTAGTTTCAGGAGCTGCGCGGATGTAAAATTAGAACAAAGGATGTCGTAAATCAAGGACCAAAGAATAAGAGGTTCGTATCTAAATAATTCGTTATATTTTTAAAATAAGTTCTTATGTTGTTTTGATTATAGACAATCAAAATCAAAAAATATTTAATATTAATTAGCGGTAATTAACTAGCAACATGAAATTTAAACAATTGCTAATAGATATACATGACTATATATGCTAAGGTGTATACAAAATTTACTTCATAAAAATATTGACAATATCGAATTTTTTAACTAAAATTCCAATTCATAGGAAATCTACGTCCCAGAGACGGTATTCATGAATTGATGACGTGGTCCATTTGATATTAAGTCAGTTCTATACTTGGCCACGTCATCGTTAATGCTAATTAAAGCTTATGCCCATTCTGTTTACAAATAAAACTAAACTTGTAATGGTTTTGTTTTAATTACATGTACCCTCTGGGAGCCAATAAGCTAGATGACCTGCGATGTAGTTTCAGGAGCTGCGCGGATGTAAAATTAGAACAAAGGATGTCGTAAATCAAGGACCAAAGAATAAGAGGTTCGTATCTAAATAATTCGTTATATTTTTAAAATAAGTTCTTATATTGTTTTGATAATCGACAATCAAAATCAAAAATATTTCATATTAATTAGCGGTAATTAACTAGCAACATGAAATTTAATAATTGCTAATAGATATACATGACTAAATATGCTAAGGTGAACACAAAATTTACTTCATAAAAATATTGACAATATCAATTTTTAACTAAAATTCCAATTCATAGGAAATCTACGTCCCAGAGACGGTATTCATGAATTGATGACGTGGTCCATTTGATATTAAGTCAGTTCCATTCTTGGCCACGTCATCGTTAATGCTAATTAAAACTTATGCCCATTGTGTTTACAATTAACACTAAACTTGTAATGGTTTTGTTTCAATTACATGTACCCTCTGGGAGCCAATAAGCTAGATGACCTGCGATATAGTTTCAGGAGCTGCTTGGATGTAAAATTAGCACAAATGATGTCGGTAATCAAGGACCAAGGAATAAAAGGTTCGTATCTAAATAATTCGTTATATTTTTAAATAAGTTCTTATGTTGTTTTGATTATAGACAATCAAAATCAAAAATATTTCATATTAATTAGCGGTACTTAACTAGCAACATGAAATTTGAAACACTTGCTAATACATGACTAATATGCTGAGGTGAACACAAAATTTACTTCATAAAATATTGACAATATCGAATTTAATATAAAATTCCAATTCGTAGGAAATCTACGTCCCAGAGACGGTATTCATAATTGATGACGTGGTCCATTTGATATTAAGTCAGTTCTATACTTGGCCACGTCATCGTTAATGCTAATTAAAACTTATGCCCATTTGTTTACAAATAAACTAAACTTGTAATGGTTTTGTTTTAATTACATGTACCCTCTGGGAGCCAATAAGCTAGATGACTGCGATGTAGTTTCAGGAGCTGCTTGGATGTAAAATTAGCACAAATGATGTCGGTAATCAAGGACCAAGGAATAAAAGGTTCGTATCTAAATAAGTTCTTATATTGTTTTGATAATCGACAATAAAATCAAAAAATATTTAATATTAATTAGCGGTACTTAACTAGCAACATGAAATTTGAAACACTTGCTAATACATGACTAATGATGCTGAGGTGAACACAAAATTTACTTCATAAAATTATTGACAATATCGAATTTAATATAAAATTCCAATTCGTAGGAAATCTACGTCCCAGAGACGGTATTCATATATTGATGACGTGGTCCATTTGATATTAAGTCAGTTCTATACTTGGCCACGTCATCGTTAATGCTAATTAAAACTTATGCCCATTGTGTTTACAATTAACACTAAACTTGTAATGGTTTTGTTTTAATTACATGTACCCTCTGGGAGCCAATAAGCTAGATGACATGCGATGTAGTTTCAGGAGCTGCTTGGATGTAAAATTAGCACAAATGATGTCGGTAATCAAGGACCAAGGAATAAAAGGTTCGTATCTAATAAGTTCTTATATTGTTTTGATAATCGACAATAAAAATCAAAAAATATTTAATATTAATTAGCGGTACTTAACTAGCAACATGAAATTTGAAACACTTGCTAATACATGACTAATGATGCTGAGGTGAACACAAAATTTACTTCATAAAATTATTGACAATATCGAATTTAATATAAAATTCCAATTCGTAGGAAATCTACGTCCCAGAGACGGTATTCATATATTGATGACGTGGTCCATTTGATATTAAGTCAGTTCTATACTTGGCCACGTCATCGTTAATGCTAATTAAAACTTATGCCCATTGTGTTTACAATTAACACTAAACTTGTAATGGTTTTGTTTCAATTACATGTACCCTCTGGGAGCCAATAAGCTAGATGACCTGCGATATAGTTTCAGGAGCTGCTTGGATGTAAAATTAGCACAAATGATGTCGGTAATCAAGGACCAAGGAATAAAAGGTTCGTATCTAATAAGTTCTTATATTGTTTTGATAATCGACAATAAAAATCAAAAAATATTTAATATTAATTAGCGGTACTTAACTAGCAACATGAAATTTGAAACACTTGCTAATACATGACTAATGATGCTGAGGTGAACACAAAATTTACTTCATAAAATATTGACAATATCGAATTTAATATAAAATTCCAATTCGTAGGAAATCTACGTCCCAGAGACGGTATTCATAATTGATGACGTGGTCCATTTGATATTAAGTCAGTTCATTCTTGGCCACGTCATCGTTAATGCTAATTAAAACTTATGCCCATTGTGTTTACAATTAACACTAAACTTGTAATGGTTTTGTTTCAATTACATGTACCCTCTGGGAGCCAATAAGCTAGATGACCTGCGATATAGTTTCAGGAGCTGCTTGGATGTAAAATTAGCACAAATGATGTCGGTAATCAAGGACCAAGGAATAAAAGGTTCGTATCTAAATAATTCGTTATATTTTTAAATAAGTTCTTATATTGTTTTGATAATCGACAATCAAAATCAAAAATATTAATTACATAATAACATAATTTAAATCTAATATATAATATTATGAACAAAATATTCATAAAATATTGAAATATCGATTTAATAAATTCAATTCTAGAAATCTAGTAAACTATCATATTATGAGTGTCATTTGATATTAAGTCAGTTCCATTCTTGGCCACGTCATCGTTAATGCTAATTAAACTTATGCCCATTGTGTTTACAATAAACTAAACTTGTAATGGTTTGTTTAATTACATGTACCCTCTGGAGCCAATAAGCTAGATGACTGCGATATAGTTTCAGGAGCTGCTTGGATGTAAAATTAGCACAAATGATGTCGGTAATCAAGGACCAAGGAATAAAAGGTTCGTATCTAAATAATTCGTTATATTTTTAAAATAAGTTCTTATATTGTTTTGATAATCGACAATCAAATCAAAAATATTTCATATTAATTAGCGGTAATTAACTAGCAACATGAAATTTAAAATGCTATATATACATGACTAATATGCTAAGGTGAACACAAAATTTACTTCATAAAATATTGACAATATCGAATTTTAATAAAATTCCAATTCATAGGAAATCTACGTCCCAGAGACGGTATTCATGAATTGATGACGTGGTCCATTTGATATTAAGTCAGTTCCATTCTTGGCCACGTCATCGTTAATGCTAATTAAAACTTATGCCCATTGTGTTTACAAATAACACTAAACTTGTAATGGTTTTGTTTTAATTACATGTACCCTCTGGGAGCCAATAAGCTAGATGACCTGCGATATAGTTTCAGGAGCTGCTTGGATGTAAAATTAGCACAAATGATGTCGGTAATCAAGGACCAAGGAATAAAAGGTTCGTATCTAAATAATTCGTTATATTTTTAAAAAAGTTCTTATATTGTTTTGATAATCGACAATCAAAATCAAAAAATATTTAATATTAATTAGCGGTACTTAACTAGCAACATGAAATTTGAAACACTTGCTAATACATGACTAATGATGCTGAGGTGAACACAAAATTTACTTCATAAAATTATTGACAATATCGAATTTAATATAAAATTCCAATTCGTAGGAAATCTACGTCCCAGAGACGGTATTCATATATTGATGACGTGGTCCATTTGATATTAAGTCAGTTCTATACTTGGCCACGTCATCGTTAATGCTAATTAAAACTTATGCCCATTCTGTTTACAAATAAAACTAAACTTGTAATGGTTTTGTTTTAATTACATGTACCCTCTGGGAGCCAATAAGCTAGATGACATGCGATGTAGTTTCAGGAGCTGCTTGGATGTAAAATTAGCACAAATGATGTCGGTAATCAGGACCAAGGAATAAAAGGTTCGTATCTAATAAGTTCTTATATTGTTTTGATAATCGACAATAAAAATCAAAAAATATTTAATATTAATTAGCGGTACTTAACTAGCAACATGAAATTTGAAACACTTGCTAATACATGACTAATGATGCTGAGGTGAACACAAAATTTACTTCATAAAATTATTGACAATATCGAATTTAATATAAAATTCCAATTCGTAGGAAATCTACGTCCCAGAGACGGTATTCATATATTGATGACGTGGTCCATTTGATATTAAGTCAGTTCCATTCTTGGCCACGTCATCGTTAATGCTAATTAAAACTTATGCCCATTGTGTTTACAATTAACACTAAACTTGTAATGGTTTTGTTTCAATTACATGTACCCTCTGGGAGCCAATAAGCTAGATGACCTGCGATATAGTTTCAGGAGCTGCTTGGATGTAAAATTAGCACAAATGATGTCGGTAATCAAGGACCAAGGAATAAAAGGTTCGTATCTAAATAATTCGTTATATTTTTAAAATAAGTTCTTATATTGTTTTGATAATCGACAATCAAAATCAAAAATATTTCATATTAATTAAACAATTAATTTGATATTAAGTCAGTTCCATTCTTGGCCACGTCATCGTTAATGCTAATTAAAACTTATGCCCATTGTGTTTACAATTAACACTAAACTTGTAATGGTTTTGTTTCAATTACATGTACCCTCTGGGAGCCAATAAGCTAGATGACCTGCGATATAGTTTCAGGAGCTGCTTGGATGTAAAATTAGCACAAATGATGTCGGTAATCAAGGACCAAGGAATAAAAGGTTCGTATCTAAATAATTCGTTATATTTTTAAAATAAGTTCTTATGTTGTTTTGATAATCGACAATCAAAATCAAAAATATTTATATTAATTAGCGGTATTAACTAGCAACATGAAATTTAAACATTGCTAATACATGACTAATATGCTAGGTGAACACAAAATTTACTTCATAAAATATTGACAATATCGAATTTAATAAAATTCCAATTCTAGGAAATCTACGTCCAGAGACGGTATTCATAATTGATGACGTGGTCCATTTGATATTAAGTCAGTTCCATTCTTGGCCACGTCATCGTTAATGCTAATTAAAACTTATGCCCATTGTGTTTACAAATAACACTAAACTTGTAATGGTTTTGTTTTAATTACATGTACCCTCTGGGAGCCAATAAGCTAGATGACCTGCGATGTAGTTTCAGGAGCTGCTTGGATGTAAAATTAGCACAAATGATGTCGGTAATCAAGGACCAAGGAATAAAAGGTTCGTATCTAAATAATTCGTTATATTTTTAAATAAGTTCTTATATTGTTTTGATAATCGACAATCAAAATCAAAAAATATTTAATATTAATTAGCGGTACTTAACTAGCAACATGAAATTTGAAACACTTGCTAATACATGACTAATGATGCTGAGGTGAACACAAAATTTACTTCATAAAATTATTGACAATATCGAATTTAATATAAAATTCCAATTCGTAGGAAATCTACGTCCCAGAGACGGTATTCATATATTGATGACGTGGTCCATTTGATATTAAGTCAGTTCTATACTTGGCCACGTCATCGTTAATGCTAATTAAAACTTATGCCCATTGTGTTTACAAATAAACTAAACTTGTAATGGTTTTGTTTTAATTACATGTACCCTCTGGGAGCCAATAAGCTAGATGACCTGCGATGTAGTTTCAGGAGCTGCTTGGATGTAAAATTAGCACAAATGATGTCGGTAATCAAGGACCAAGGAATAAAAGGTTCGTATCTAATAATTCTTATATTGTTTTGATAATCGACAATAAAATCAAAAATATTTAATATTAATTAGCGGTACTTAACTAGCAACATGAAATTTGAAACACTTGCTAATACATGACTAATATGCTGAGGTGAACACAAAATTTACTTCATAAAATATTGACAATATCGAATTTAATATAAAATTCCAATTCGTAGGAAATCTACGTCCAGAGACGGTATTCATAATTGATGACGTGGTCCATTTGATATTAAGTCAGTTCCATTCTTGGCCACGTCATCGTTAATGCTAATTAAAACTTATGCCCATTGTGTTTACAATTAACACTAAACTTGTAATGGTTTTGTTTCAATTACATGTACCCTCTGGGAGCCAATAAGCTAGATGACCTGCGATATAGTTTCAGGAGCTGCTTGGATGTAAAATTAGCACAAATGATGTCGGTAATCAAGGACCAAGGAATAAAAGGTTCGTATCTAAATAATTCGTTATATTTTTATATGTTATAAAATCAAAATATTTATATTAATTAGGTATTAATAGCAATAATTTAATTGCTAATACGACAAATGCTATGAACAAAATATTCAAAAATATTACATATCGAATTAATAAATCAATTAAATCTACTAGACGTATTATATTGATACGTGTCCATTTGATTAGTCCATTCTTGGCCACGTCATCGTTAATGCTAATTAAAACTTATGCCCATTGTGTTTACAATTAACACTAAACTTGTAATGGTTTTGTTTCAATTACATGTACCCTCTGGGAGCCAATAAGCTAGATGACCTGCGATATAGTTTCAGGAGCTGCTTGGATGTAAAATTAGCACAAATGATGTCGGTAATCAAGGACCAAGGAATAAAAGGTTCGTATCTAAATAATTCGTTATATTTTTAAAATAAGTTCTTATATTGTTTTGATAATCGACAATCAAAATCAAAAATATTTATATTAATTAGCGGTATTAACTAGCAACATGAAATTTGAAACATTGCTAATACATGACTAATATGCTGAGGTGAACACAAAATTACTTCATAAAATATTGACAATATCGAATTTAATATAAAATTCCAATTCGTAGGAAATCTACGTCCAGAGACGGTATTCATATATTGATGACGTGTCCATTTGATATTAAGTCAGTTCCATTCTTGGCCACGTCATCGTTAATGCTAATTAAAACTTATGCCCATTGTGTTTACAATAACACTAAACTTGTAATGGTTTTGTTTAATTACATGTACCCTCTGGGAGCCAATAAGCTAGATGACCTGCGATGTAGTTTCAGGAGCTGCTTGGATGTAAAATTAGCACAAATGATGTCGGTAATCAAGGACCAAGGAATAAAAGGTTCGTATCTAAATAATTCGTTATATTTTAAATAAGTTCTTATGTTGTTTTGATAATCGACAATCAAAATCAAAAAATATTTAATATTAATTAGCGGTACTTAACTAGCAACATGAAATTTGAAACACTTGCTAATACATGACTAATGATGCTGAGGTGAACACAAAATTTACTTCATAAAATTATTGACAATATCGAATTTAATATAAAATTCCAATTCGTAGGAAATCTACGTCCAGAGACGGTATTCATATATTGATGACGTGGTCCATTTGATATTAAGTCAGTTCTATTCTTGGCCACGTCATCGTTAATGCTAATTAAAACTTATGCCCATTGTGTTTACAAATAAAACTAAACTTGTAATGGTTTTGTTTTAATTACATGTACCCTCTGGGAGCCAATAAGCTAGATGACCTGCGATGTAGTTTCAGGAGCTGCTTGGATGTAAAATTAGCACAAATGATGTCGGTAATCAAGGACCAAGAATAAAAGGTTCGTATCTAAATAATTCTTATATTTTTTGATAATCGACAATAAAATCAAAAATATTTAATATTAATTAGCGTATTAACTAGCAACATGAAATTTAAAATTGCTAATACATGACTAATATGCTGAGGTAACACAAAATTACTTCATAAAATATTGACAATATCGATTTATATAAAATTCCAATTCGTAGGAAATCTACGTCCAGAGACGGTATTCATAATTGATGACGTGGTCCATTTGATATTAAGTCAGTTCCATTCTTGGCCACGTCATCGTTAATGCTAATTAAAACTTATGCCCATTGTGTTTACAAATAACACTAAACTTGTAATGGTTTTGTTTAATTACATGTACCCTCTGGGAGCCAATAAGCTAGATGACCTGCGATTAGTTTCAGGAGCTGCTTGGATGTAAAATTAGCACAAATGATGTCGGTAATCAAGGACCAAGGAATAAAAGGTTCGTATCTAAATAATTCGTTATATTGTTTTGATAATCGACAATAAAATCAAAAATATTTAATATTAATTAGCGGTATTAACTAGCAACATGAAATTTAAAATTGCTAATACATGACTAATATGCTAGGTGAACACAAAATTACTTCATAAAATATTGACAATATCGAATTTAATAAAATTCCAATTCTAGGAAATCTACGTCCAGAGACGGTATTCATAATTGATGACGTGGTCCATTTGATATTAAGTCAGTTCATCTTGGCCACGTCATCGTTAATGCTAATTAAAACTTATGCCCATTGTGTTTACAATTAACACTAAACTTGTAATGGTTTTGTTTAATTACATGTACCCTCTGGGAGCCAATAAGCTAGATGACCTGCGATATAGTTTCAGGAGCTGCTTGGATGTAAAATTAGCACAAATGATGTCGTAATCAAGGACCAAGGAATAAAGGTTCGTATCTAAATAATTCGTTATATTTTTAAAATAAGTTCTTATTTGTTTTGATAATCGACAATCAAAATCAAAAATATTTATATTAATTAGCGTAATTAACTAGCAACATGAAATTTAAAATTGCTAATACATGACTAATATGCTAGGTGAACACAAAATTTACTTCATAAAATATTGACAATATCGAATTTAATATAAATTCCAATTCGTAGGAAATCTACGTCCAGAGACGGTATTCATATTGATGACGTGGTCCATTTGATATTAAGTCAGTTCATTCTTGGCCACGTCATCGTTAATGCTAATTAAAACTTATGCCCATTGTGTTTACAATAAACTAAACTTGTAATGGTTTTGTTTAATTACATGTACCCTCTGGGAGCCAATAAGCTAGATGACTGCGATGTAGTTTCAGGAGCTGCTGGATGTAAAATTAGCACAAATGATGTCGGTAATCAAGGACCAAGGAATAAAAGGTTCGTATCTAATAATTCGTTATATTTTTAAATAAGTTCTTATTGTTTTGATAATCGACAATCAAAATCAAAAATATTTAATATTAATTAGCGGTACTTAACTAGCAACATGAAATTTAAACACTTGCTAATACATGACTAATGATGCTGAGGTGAACACAAAATTTACTTCATAAAATATTGACAATATCGAATTTAATATAAATTCCAATTCGTAGGAAATCTACGTCCCAGAGACGGTATTCATATATTGATGACGTGGTCCATTTGATATTAAGTCAGTTCCATTCTTGGCCACGTCATCGTTAATGCTAATTAAAACTTATGCCCATTGTGTTTACAATAACACTAAACTTGTAATGGTTTTGTTTAATTACATGTACCCTCTGGGAGCCAATAAGCTAGATGACCTGCGATTAGTTTCAGGAGCTGCTTGGATGTAAAATTAGCACAAATGATGTCGGTAATCAAGGACCAAGGAATAAAAGGTTCGTATCTAAATAATTCGTTATATTTTTAAATAAGTTCTTATTTGTTTTGATAATCGACAATCAAAATCAAAAATATTTATATTAATTAGCGGTATTAACTAGCAACATGAAATTTAAACATTGCTAATACATGACTAATATGCTAGGTGAACACAAAATTACTTCATAAAATATTGACAATATCGAATTTAATATAAAATTCCAATTCTAGGAAATCTACGTCCAGAGACGGTATTCATAATTGATGACGTGGTCCATTTGATATTAAGTCAGTTCATCTTGGCCACGTCATCGTTAATGCTAATTAAAACTTATGCCCATTGTGTTTACAATAACACTAAACTTGTAATGGTTTTGTTTAATTACATGTACCCTCTGGGAGCCAATAAGCTAGATGACCTGCGATTAGTTTCAGGAGCTGCTGGATGTAAAATTAGCACAAATGATGTCGTAATCAAGGACCAAGAATAAAGGTTCGTATCTAAATAATTCGTTATATTTTTAAATAAGTTCTTATTTGTTTTGATAATCGACAATCAAAATCAAAAATATTTATATTAATTAGCGGTACTTAACTAGCAACATGAAATTTAAACATTGCTAATACATGACTAATATGCTAGGTGAACACAAATTTACTTCATAAAATATTGACAATATCGAATTTAATATAAATTCCAATCGTAGGAAATCTACGTCCAGAGACGGTATTCATAATTGATGACGTGGTCCATTTGATATTAAGTCAGTTCATTCTTGGCCACGTCATCGTTAATGCTAATTAAAACTTATGCCCATTGTGTTTACAATAACACTAAACTTGTAATGGTTTGTTTAATTACATGTACCCTCTGGGAGCCAATAAGCTAGATGACCTGCGATGTAGTTTCAGGAGCTGCTTGGATGTAAAATTAGCACAAATGATGTCGTAATCAAGGACCAAGAATAAAGGTTCGTATCTAAATAATTCGTTATATTTTAAATAAGTTCTTATATTGTTTTGATAATCGACAATCAAAATCAAAAAATATTAATATTAATTAGCGTATTAACTAGCAACATGAAATTTGAAACACTTGCTAATACATGACTAATGATGCTGAGGTGAACACAAAATTTACTTCATAAAATTATTGACAATATCGAATTTAATATAAATTCCAATTCGTAGGAAATCTACGTCCCAGAGACGGTATTCATATATTGATGACGTGGTCCATTTGATATTAAGTCAGTTCTATCTTGGCCACGTCATCGTTAATGCTAATTAAAACTTATGCCCATTCTGTTTACAAATAAACTAAACTTGTAATGGTTTTGTTTAATTACATGTACCCTCTGGGAGCCAATAAGCTAGATGACCTGCGATGTAGTTTCAGGAGCTGCTTGGATGTAAAATTAGCACAAATGATGTCGGTAATCAAGGACCAAGAATAAAGGTTCGTATCTAAATAATTCGTTATATTTTTAAATAAGTTCTTATTGTTTTGATAATCGACAATCAAAATCAAAAATATTTATATTAATTAGCGGTACTTAACTAGCAACATGAAATTTAAAACTTGCTAATACATGACTAATATGCTGAGGTGAACACAAAATTTACTTCATAAAATATTGACAATATCGAATTTAATAAAATTCCAATTCGTAGGAAATCTACGTCCAGAGACGGTATTCATATTGATGACGTGGTCCATTTGATATTAAGTCAGTTCCATTCTTGGCCACGTCATCGTTAATGCTAATTAAAACTTATGCCATTGTGTTTACAATAACACTAAACTTGTAATGGTTTTGTTTAATTACATGTACCCTCTGGGAGCCAATAAGCTAGATGACCTGCGATGTAGTTTCAGGAGCTGCGGGATGTAAAATTAGACAAAGATGTCGTAATCAAGGACCAAAGAATAAGAGTTCGTATCTAAATAATTCGTTATATTTTTAAAATAAGTTCTTATGTTGTTTTGATAATCGACAATCAAATCAAAAATATTTATATTAATTAGCGGTAATTAACTAGCAACATGAAATTTAAAACTGCTAATATACATGACTAATATGCTAAGGTGAACACAAAATTTACTTCATAAAATATTGACAATATCGAATTTAATAAAATTCCAATTCGTAGGAAATCTACGTCCCAGAGACGGTATTCATAATTGATGACGTGGTCCATTTGATATTAAGTCAGTTCCATTCTTGGCCACGTCATCGTTAATGCTAATTAAAACTTATGCCCATTGTGTTTACAAATAACACTAAACTTGTAATGGTTTTGTTTTAATTACATGTACCCTCTGGGAGCCAATAAGCTAGATGACCTGCGATTAGTTTCAGGAGCTGCGGATGTAAAATTAGAACAAAGATGTCGTAATCAAGGACCAAGAATAAGAGGTTCGTATCTAAATAATTCGTTATATTTTTAAAATAAGTTCTTATATTGTTTTGATAATCGACAATCAAAATCAAAAATATTTATATTAATTAGCGGTAATTAACTAGCAACATGAAATTTAAACATTGCTAATATACATGACTAATATGCTAGGTGAACACAAAATTTACTTCATAAAATATTGACAATATCGAATTTATATAAAATTCCAATTCTAGGAAATCTACGTCCCAGAGACGGTATTCATAATTGATGACGTGGTCCATTTGATATTAAGTCAGTTCCATCTTGGCCACGTCATCGTTAATGCTAATTAAAACTTATGCCCATTGTGTTTACAATAACACTAAACTTGTAATGGTTTTGTTTAATTACATGTACCCTCTGGGAGCCAATAAGCTAGATGACCTGCGATGTAGTTTCAGGAGCTGCCGGATGTAAAATTAGACAAAGATGTCGTAATCAAGGACCAAGAATAAGAGGTTCGTATCTAAATAATTCGTATATTTTTAAATAAGTTCTTATATTGTTTTGATAATCGACAATCAAAATCAAAAATATTTATATTAATTAGCGGTAATTAACTAGCAACATGAAATTTGAAAATTGCTAATATACATGACTAATATGCTGAGGTGAACACAAAATTTACTTCATAAAATATTGACAATATCGAATTTAATATAAAATTCCAATTCGTAGGAAATCTACGTCCCAGAGACGGTATTCAATATTGATGACGTGGTCCATTTGATATTAAGTCAGTTCCATTCTTGGCCACGTCATCGTTAATGCTAATTAAAACTTATGCCCATTGTGTTTACAAATAACACTAAACTTGTAATGGTTTTGTTTTAATTACATGTACCCTCTGGAGCCAATAAGCTAGATGACCTGCGATTAGTTTCAGGAGCTGCGGATGTAAAATTAGACAAAGATGTCGTAATCAAGGACCAAAGAATAAAGGTTCGTATCTAAATAATTCGTTATATTTTAAAATAAGTTCTTATTGTTTTGATAATCGACAATCAAAATCAAAATATTTATATAATTACGGTATTAACTAGCAACATGAAATTTAAAAATTGCTAATAATATACATAATATGCTAGGTGAACACAAATTTACTTCATAAAATATTGACAATATCGAATTTAATAAAATTCCAATTCGTAGAAATCTACGTCCAGAGACGGTATTCATAATTGATGACGTGGTCCATTTGATATTAAGTCAGTTCCATTCTTGGCCACGTCATCGTTAATGCTAATTAAAACTTATGCCCATTGTGTTTACAATAACACTAAACTTGTAATGGTTTGTTTAATTACATGTACCCTCTGGGAGCCAATAAGCTAGATGACCTGCGATTAGTTTCAGGAGCTGCTGGATGTAAAATTAGCACAAATGATGTCGGTAATCAAGGACCAAGAATAAAGGTTCGTATCTAAATAATTCGTTATATTTTAAAATAAGTTCTTATTTGTTTTGATAATCGACAATCAAAATCAAAAATATTCATATTAATTAGCGTAATTAACTAGCAACATGAAATTTAAAATTGCTAATATACATGACTAATATGCTAGGTAACACAAATTTACTTCATAAAATATGACAATATCGAATTTAATAAAATTCCAATTCATAGGAATCTACGTCCAGAGACGTATTCATGAATTGATGACGTGGTCCATTTGATATTAAGTCAGTTCATTCTTGGCCACGTCATCGTTAATGCTAATTAAAACTTATGCCCATTGTGTTTACAATAACACTAAACTTGTAATGGTTTGTTTAATTACATGTACCTCTGGAGCCAATAAGCTAGATGACCTGCGATGTAGTTTCAGGAGCTGCGGATGTAAAATTAGAACAAAGGATGTCGTAAATCAAGACCAAAGAATAAAGGTTCGTATCTAAATAATTCGTTATATTTTAAATAATTCTTATTTGTTTGATATGACAATCAAAATCAAAAATATTTATATTAATTAGCGGTATTAACTAGCAACATGAAATTTAAACATTGCTAATATACATGACTAATATGCTAGGTGAACACAAAATTTACTTCATAAAATATTGACAATATCGAATTTAATATAAAATTCCAATTCGTAGGAAATCTACGTCCCAGAGACGTATTCATAATTGATGACGTGGTCCATTTGATATTAAGTCAGTTCATCTTGCCACGTCATCGTTAATGCTAATTAAAACTTATGCCCATTGTGTTACAAATAACACTAAACTTGTAATGTTTTGTTTTAATTACATGTACCCTCTGGAGCCAATAAGCTAGATGACCTGCGATGTAGTTTCAGGAGCTGCGGATGTAAAATTAGAACAAAGATGTCGTAAATCAAGGACCAAGAATAAAGGTTCGTATCTAAATAATTCGTTATATTTTAAAATAAGTCTTATTTGTTTGATAATCGACAATCAAAATCAAAAATATTTAATATTAATAGCGGTAATTAACTAGCAACATGAAATTTAAACATTGCTAAATACATGACTAATATGCTAAGGTGAACACAAAATTACTTCATAAAATATTGACAATATCGAATTTAATATAAAATTCCAATTCTAGAAATCTACGTCCAGAGACGTATCATAATTGATGACGTGGTCCATTGATATTAAGTCATTCCATCTGGCCACGTCATCGTAATGCTAATTAAAACTTATGCCCATTGTGTTTACAATAACACTAAACTTGTAATGGTTTGTTTTAATTACATGTACCCTCTGGAGCCAATAAGCTAGATGACCTGCGATGTAGTTTCAGGAGCTGCGCGATGTAAAATTAGAACAAAGGATTCGTAAATCAAGGACCAAAGAATAAAGTTCGTATCTAAATAATTCGTTATATTTTAAATAATTCTTATGTTTTGATAATGACAATCAAAATCAAAAATATTATATTAATTAGCGTATTAACTAGCAACATGAAATTTAAACACTTGCTAATACATGACTAATATGCTAGGTGAACACAAAATTACTTCATAAAATATGACAATATCGAATTTATATAAAATTCCAATTCGTAGGAAATCTACGTCCCAGAGACGTATTCATATATGATGACGTGGTCCATTTGATATTAAGTCAGTTCATTCTTGCCACGTCATCGTTAATGCTAATTAAAACTTATGCCCATTGTTTACAATAACACTAAACTTGTAATGTTTGTTTTAATTACATGTACCCTCTGGAGCCAATAAGCTAGATGACCTGCGATGTAGTTTCAGGAGCTGCGGATGTAAAATTAGAACAAAGATGTCGTAAATCAAGGACCAAAGAATAAGAGTTCGTATCTAAATAATCGTTATATTTTAAAATAATTCTTATTTGTTTTGATAAGACAATCAAAATCAAAAATATTTAATATAATTAGCGGTAATTAACTAGCAACATGAAATTTAAAACATTGCTAATAATAATGACTAATATGCTAAGTAACAAAATTACTTCATAAAATATGACAATATCGATTTAATAAAATTCCAATTCGTAGAAATCTACGTCCCAGAACGTATTCATAATTGATGACGTGGTCCATTTGATATTAATCAGTTCCATTCTTGGCCACGTCATCGTTAATGCTAATTAAAACTTATGCCCATTGTGTTTACAATAACACTAAACTTGTAATGGTTTTGTTTAATTACATGTACCCTCTGGAGCCAATAAGCTAGATGACCTGCGATTAGTTTCAGGAGCTGCGGATGTAAAATTAGAACAAAGATGTCGTAATCAAGGACCAAGAATAAAGGTTCGTATCTAAATAATTCGTTATATTTTAAAATAAGTTCTTATTGTTTTGATAATCGACAATCAAAATCAAAAATATTCATATTAATTAGCGGTAATTAACTAGCAACATGAAATTTAAACATTGCTAATAATACATGACTAATATGCTGAGGTGAACACAAAATTTACTTCATAAAATATTGACAATATCGAATTTTAATAAAATTCCAATTCGTAGAAATCTACGTCCAAGACGGTATTCATATTGATGACGTGTCCATTTGATATTAAGTCAGTTCATACTGCCACGTCATCGTTAATGCTAATTAAAACTTATGCCCATTGTTTACAAATAACACTAAACTTGTAATGGTTTGTTTTAATTACATGTACCCTCTGGAGCCAATAAGCTAGATGACCTGCGATGTAGTTTCAGGAGCTGCGCGATTAAAATTAGAACAAAGGATGTCGTAATCAAGGACCAAGAAAAAGGTTCGTATCTAAATAATTCGTATATTTTAAATATTCTTAGTTTTTGATATCGACAATCAAAATCAAAAAATATTAATATTAATTAGCGGTACTAACTAGCAACATGAAATTTAAACATGCTAATATACATGACTAATATGCTAGGTGAACACAAAATTACTTCATAAAATATGACAATATCGATTTAATAAAATTCCAATTCTAGAAATCTACGTCCCAGAGACGGTATTCATATTGATGACGTGGTCCATTTGATATTAAGTCAGTTCCATCTTGGCCACGTCATCGTTAATGCTAATTAAAACTTATGCCCATTGTGTTTACAAATAACACTAAACTTGTAATGGTTTGTTTAATTACATGTACCCTCTGGAGCCAATAAGCTAGATGACCTGCGATTAGTTTCAGGAGCTGCCGGATGTAAAATTAGAACAAAGATGTCGTAAATCAAGGACCAAGAATAAAGGTTCGTATCTAAATAATTCGTTATATTTTAAAATAAGTTCTTATGTTTTTGATAATCGACAATCAAAATCAAAAATATTAATATTAATTAGCGTAATAACTAGCAACATGAAATTAAAAATCTAATAATATACATGACTAAATGCTAAGTACACAAAATTACTTCATAAAATATGACAATATCGAATTTAATAAAATCCAATCGTAGAAATCTACTCCAGAACGTATTCATAATGATGACTGTCCATTATATAAGTCAGTTCATTCTTGCCACGTCATCGTTAATGCTAATTAAAACTTATGCCCATTGTGTTTACAAATAACACTAAACTTGTAATGGTTTGTTTAATTACATGTACCCTCTGGAGCCAATAAGCTAGATACCTCGATTAGTTTCAGGAGCTGCGGATGTAAAATTAGAACAAAGATGTCGTAATCAAGGACCAAAGAATAAGAGTTCGTATCTAAATAATTCGTTATATTTTAAAATAAGTTCTTATTGTTTGATAACGACAATCAAAATCAAAAATATTAAATTAATTACGTATTAACTAGCAACATGAAATTAAACATTGCTAAATACATGACTAATATGCTAAGTGAACACAAAATTTACTTCATAAAATATTGACAATATCGAATTTAATAAAAATTCCAATTCTAGGAAATCTACGTCCAGAGACGGTATCATATATGATACGTGTCCATTGATATAAGTCATTCATCTTGCACTCATCGTTAATGCTAATTAAAACTTATGCCCATTGTTTACAATAACACTAAACTTGTAATGGTTTTTTAATTACATTACCCTCTGGAGCCAATAACTAATACCTCGATATAGTTCAGACTGCGGATGTAAAATTAGACAAATTCGTAATCAAGACCAAGAATAAAGTTCGTACTAAATAATTCTTATATTTTTAAAATAATCTTATTTTTTGATAATCGACAATCAAATCAAAAATATTATATTAATTAGCGTAATTAACTAGCAACATGAAATTTAAACATGCTAATATAGACTATATCTGGTGAACACAAAATTACTTCATAAAATATGACAATATCAATTTAATAAAAATTCCAATCATAGAAATCTACTCCAGAACGTATTCATAATGATACTGTCCATTATATCAGTTCCATCTTCTGCCACTCATCGTAATGCTAATAAAACTTATGCCATTGTTACAAATAACACTAAACTGTAATGTTTGTTTAATTCATGTACCCTCTGGACCAAAAGCTAGATGACCTCGAGTAGTTCAGGAGCTGCCGGGAGTAAATTAGAACAAAGATGTCGTAAATCAGGACCAAGAATAAGAGGTTCGTATCTAAATAATTCGTTATATTTTAAAATAAGTTCTTATTTGTTTGATAATCACAATCAAAATCAAAAATATTCATATTAATTAGCGGTAATAACTAGCAACATGAATTTAAAACAATTCTAATAATATACATGATAATATGCTAAGGTACACAAAATTTACTTCATAAAATATTGACAATATCGATTTTTAAATAAAATTCCAATTCATAGGAATCTACGTCCCAGAGACGTATTCATGAATTGATGACGTGTCCATTTGATATAAGTCAGTTCCATTCTTGCCACGTCATCGTTAATGCTAATTAAAACTATGCCCATTGTGTTACAAATAACACTAAACTTAATGTTTTTTAATTCATTACCCTCTGGGACCAATAAGCTAGATGACCTGCGATTAGTTTCAGAGCTGCGGATGTAAAATTAGAACAAATGATTCGTAATCAAGACCAAGAATAAAGTTCGTATCTAAATAATTCGTTATATTTTTAAAATAAGTTCTTATATGTTTTATAATCGACAATCAAAATCAAAAATATTCATATTAATTACGGTAATTAACTAGCAACATGAAATTTAAATAATTGCTAATAATATACATACTAAATGCTAAGGTGAACACAAATTTACTTCATAAAAATATGACAATATCGATTTTAACTAAAATTCCAATTCGTAGGAAATCTACGTCCCAGAGACGGTATTCATGAATTGATGACGTGGTCCATTTGATATTAAGTCAGTTCATTCTTGGCCACGTCATCGTTAATGCTAATTAAAACTTATGCCCATTGTGTTTACAAATAAA
>NW_022881484.1:0-28888 GCF_004382145.1 Drosophila mauritiana
GAGGTAATGATTAATAGAAGCAGTTTGGGGGCATTAGTATTACGACGCGAGAGGTGAATTCTTGGACCGTCGTAAGACTAACTTAAGCGAAAGCATTTGCCAAAGATGTTTTCATTAATCAAGAACGAAAGTTAGAGGTTCGAAGGCGATCAGATACGCCCTAGTTCTAACCATAAACGATGCCAGCTAGCAATTGGGTGTAGCTACTTTTATGGCTCTCTCAGTCGCTTCCCGGGAAACCAAAGCTTTTGGGCTCCGGGGGAAGTATGGTTGCAAAGCTGAAACTTAAAGGAATTGACGGAAGGGCACCACCAGGAGTGGAGCCTGCGGCTTAATTTGACTCAACACGGGAAAACTTACCAGGTCCGAACATAAGTGTGTAAGACAGATTGATAGCTCTTTCTCGAATCTATGGGTGGTGGTGCATGGCCGTTCTTAGTTCGTGGAGTGATTTGTCTGGTTAATTCCGATAACGAACGAGACTCAAATATATTAAATAGATATCTTCAGGATTATGGTGCTGAAGCTTATGTAGCCTTCATTCATGGTGGCAGTAAAATGTTTATTGTGTTTGAATGTGTTTATGTAAGTGGAGCCGTACCTGTTGGTTTGTCCCATTATAAGGACACTAGCTTCTTAAATGGACAAATTGCGTCTAGCAATAATGAGATTGAGCAATAACAGGTCTGTGATGCCCTTAGATGTCCTGGGCTGCACGCGCGCTACAATGAAAGTATCAACGTGTATTTCCTAGACCGAGAGGTCCGGGTAAACCGCTGAACCACTTTCATGCTTGGGATTGTGAACTGAAACTGTTCACATGAACTTGGAATTCCCAGTAAGTGTGAGTCATTAACTCGCATTGATTACGTCCCTGCCCTTTGTACACACCGCCCGTCGCTACTACCGATTGAATTATTTAGTGAGGTCTCCGGACGTGATCACTGTGACGCCTTGCGTGTTACGGTTGTTTCGCAAAAGTTGACCGAACTTGATTATTTAGAGGAAGTAAAAGTCGTAACAAGGTTTCCGTAGGTGAACCTGCGGAAGGATCATTATTGTATAATATCCTTATCGTTAATAAACATTTGTTATAATACAAATAAATACAATTTACCAAAATAAAAATATTACAAAATGATTCCACGGAATCAAAAGTTAAAGTCAAAATAAAATGAAGATGGCTTTTATTTTATATGTGGGGCTTGGCAACCTCATAAAAAGACTTTAACATTATTAATGTTGTTGTGCGTATTTGTGGCAGTACCTACTACAACAATGGCGTTTCCTATAAAAACAAATTCTCGAAAATGGAAATCGAAGAAACTGAACAAAATTTGAAAGTAGAAGTCGAATTAAAATTAAAATAATTTTGAATGTGGTATTCAAAATAAGTGTGTGTGTATATGGACCATAATATACACGCGTTGCGAATATGTATTGTTCATCTATGTTATGAGCATACGTTGGCTAATGCAACAACCTAAAATATACAATGTTTGTACCTGTCATCCATCAGGTTAATGTTTTATATAAATTTTGCAGTATGTGTCACCCAAAATAGCAAACCATAACCAGATTTTTATGATACATAATGCTTATATGAAACTAAGACATATCGCAACATTTATTTTTAGGTATAAAAATAAATTTATTGAAGGAATTGATATATGCCAGTAAAATGGTGTATTTTTAATTTCTTTCAATAAAAACAATATTGATATTATATAAAAATGAATTATAAAAACTCTAAGCGGTGGATCACTCGGCTCATGGGTCGATGAAGAACGCAGCAAACTGTGCGTCATCGTGTGAACTGCAGGACACATGAACATCACATTTTGAACGCACTATCGCAGTCCATGCTGTTATGTACTTTAATTAATTTTATAGTGCTGCTTGGACTACATATGGTTGAGGGTTGTAAGAGCTATGCTAATTAAGTTGTTTATAAATTTTTTATAAGCATATGGTATATTATTGGATTAAATAATGATTTTATTCATAATATTAAAAAGAAATGAAAAACATTATCTCACATTTGAATGTGAAAAACGAAGAGAAATATTTTCTTTTTCAATCAAATATTACTGAGAAATGTCTAGCATAAAAAATTGAAAATTTTTCATCTAGAATTGTCTCTTATTAATGATTCGGAAAAAGAAAAAATCTTGGTTTTGTTATTATTCTTCGTTGGTTCGTTAAATGGATAAAAAATAACTTTGCTTACAAGAACTATTGGAACTATTTATAACGAATTTAATTGATTGTTTTATCATTTATATATAAAGAATTTATGGCAAAATATAGTTATATATACAACCTCAACTCATATGGGACTACCCCCTGATTTAAGCATATTAATTAGGGGAGGAAAAGAAACTAACAAGGATTTTCTTAGTATCGGGCGAGCGAAAAGAAAACAGTTCAGCACTAAGTCACTTTGTCTATATGGCAAATGTGAGATGCAGTGTATGGAGCGTCAATATTCTAGTATGAGAAATTAATGATTTAAGTCCTTCTTAAATGAGGCCATTTACCCATAGAGGGTGCCAGGCCCGTATAACGTTAATGATTACTAGATGATGTTTCCAAAGAGTCGTGTTGCTTGATAGTGCAGCACTAAGTGGGTGGTAAACTCCATCTAAAACTAAATATAACCATGAGACCGATAGTAAACAAGTACCGTGAGGGAAAGTTGAAAAGAACTCTGAATAGAGAGTTAAACAGTACGTGAAACTGCTTAGAGGGTTAAGCCCGATGAACCTGAATATCCGTTATGGAAAATTCATCATTAAAATTGTAATATTTAAATAATATTATTAAGAATAATGTGCATTTTTTCCATATAAGGACATTGTAATCTATTAGCATATCCCAAATTTATCATAAAATATAACTTATAGTTTATTCCAATTAAATTGCTTGCATTTTAACACAGAATAAATGTTATTAATTTGATAAAGTGCTGATAGATTTATATTATTACAGAGCGTTAATTTTTCGGAATTATATAATGGCATAATTATCATTGATTTTGTGTTTATTATATGCTCTTGTATGATTAACAATGCGAAAGATTCAGGATACCTTCGGGACCCGTCTTGAAACACGGACCAAGGAGTCTAACATATGTGCAAGTTATTGGGATGTAAACCTAATAGCGTAATTAACTTGACTAATAATGGGATTAGTTTTTTAGCTATTTATAGCTAATTAACACAATCCCGGGGCGTTCTATATATTATGTATAATGTATATTTATATTATTTATGCCTCTAACTGGAACGTACCTTGAGCATATATGCTGTGACCCGAAAGATGGTGAACTATACTTGATCAGGTTGAAGTCAGGGGAAACCCTGATGGAAGACCGAAACAGTTCTGACGTGCAAATCGATTGTCAGAATTGAGTATAGGGGCGAAAGACCAATCGAACCATCTAGTAGCTGGTTCCTTCCGAAGTTTCCCTCAGGATAGCTGGTGCATTTTAATATTATATAAAATAATCTTATCTGGTAAAGCGAATGATTAGAGGCCTTAGGGTCGAAACGATCTTAACCTATTCTCAAACTTTAAATGGGTAAGAACCTTAACTTTCTTGATATGAAGTTCAAGTTATGATATAATGTGCCCAGTGGGCCACTTTTGGTAAGCAGAACTGGCGCTGTGGGATGAACCAAACGTAATGTTACGGTGCCCAAATTAACAACTCATGCAGATACCATGAAAGGCGTTGGTTGCTTAAAACAGCAGGACGGTGATCATGGAAGTCGAAATCCGCTAAGGAGTGTGTAACAACTCACCTGCCGAAGCAACTAGCCCTTAAAATGGATGGCGCTTAAGTTGTATACCTATACATTACCGCTAAAGTAGATGATTTATATTACTTGTGATATAAATTTTGAAACTTTAGTGAGTAGGAAGGTACAATGGTATGCGTAGAAGTGTTTGGCGTAAGCCTGCATGGAGCTGCCATTGGTACAGATCTTGGTGGTAGTAGCAAATAATCGAATGAGACCTTGGAGACTGAAGTGGAGAAGGGTTTCGTGTGAACAGTGGTTGATCACGAGTTAGTCGGTCCTAAGTTCAAGGCGAAAGCCGAAAATTTTCAAGTAAAACAAAAATGCCTAACTATATAAACAAAGCGAATATAATACACTTGAATAATTTTGAACGAAAGGGAATACGGTTCCAATTCCGTAACCTGTTGAGTATCCGTTTGTTATTAAATATGGGCCTCGTGCTCATCCTGGCAACAGGAACGACCATAAAGAAGCCGTCGAGAGATATCGGAAGAGTTTTCTTTTCTGTTTTATAGCCGTACTACCATGGAAGTCTTTCGCAGAGAGATATGGTAGATGGGCTAGAAGAGCATGACATATACTGTTGTGTCGATATTTTCTCCTCGGACCTTGAAAATTTATGGTGGGGACACGCAAACTTCTCAACAGGCCGTACCAATATCCGCAGCTGGTCTCCAAGGTGAAGAGTCTCTAGTCGATAGAATAATGTAGGTAAGGGAAGTCGGCAAATTAGATCCGTAACTTCGGGATAAGGATTGGCTCTGAAGATTGAGATAGTCGGGCTTGATTGGGAAACAATAACATGGTTTATGTGCTCGTTCTGGGTAAATAGAGTTTCTAGCATTTATGTTAGTTACTTGTTCCCGGATAGTTTAGTTACGTAGCCAATTGTGGAACTTTCTTGCTAAAATTTTAAGAATACTATTTGGGTTAAACCAATTAGTTCTTATCAATTATAACGATTATCAATTAACAATCAATTCAGAACTGGCACGGACTTGGGAATCCGACTGTCTAATTAAAACAAAGCATTGTGATGGCCCTAGCGGGTGTTGACACAATGTGATTTCTGCCCAGTGCTCTGAATGTCAAAGTGAAGAAATTCAAGTAAGCGCGGGTCAACGGCGGGAGTAACTATGACTCTCTAAGGGGATCTGGGGTAATTGCGAGCAGAGGGGAGTATTTTCTGTAATTCGTAAGTCATATCATATGGTGTGCGGAAGGGGAATTTTACTCTGTAACTCACAAGTCTCTCCTTTACTCAAGTCGACTCAAAACCTCCTCGTGGTGGTCCCCGGTAATGCTAAACTTGTTTAGCAGCTAATTTGAGCGGCAAAACTTTTCCGATGGGTTGGTTCCCAGAGGAAATTTATTCATATTGGAACTACAAATAGAAATAACGAGCCTCGGATGAATTTACACAATCTGATGACGACCCGACCCTCCTGGACACCTTCCGGAGGACCAATATGAACCAAACGCAGCGGCTACTCTATCTAGGGTTCCCTGCACAGTATGTGGCCGGTCCTTTAACAGCAAGAGAGGACTCGGTGTTCACATGCGATCTCGGCACCCAGACGAACTTGATGAAGAACGTCGACGTGTCGAGATAAAGGCAAGGTGGAGTGAGGAAGAGAAGTGGATGATGGCGAGAAAGGAGGTTGAGCTCACAGCAAATGGACATAAACACATAAACAAGCAACTAGCGGTGTATTTTGCAAACCGCAGCGTCGAAGCATCAAAAAGCTAAGACAGAGGGGCGATTATAAGGAGAAAATAGAGCAGATAAGAGGGCAATCAGCTCGCGTCCCGGAAGTTGCTAATCTAACCATAAGGCGCCGCCCTAGTAGAAGTGAGCAAAACCACCAAGTAACAACATCAGAAACAACTCCAATCACTCCCTTCGAACAGTCGAACAGGGAAATTTTGCGGACACTGCGTGGGTATAGCCCCGTAGAATGCCATTCAAATGGAGAGCCCAAGAGCTACAAACGATCATTGACAGGGCAGAGCTCGAGGGAAAGGAAACCACTCTCCAATGCTTATCGCTATATCTCCTAGGAATTTTTCCGGCACAGGGTGTACGACACACGCTGACGAGACCTCCTCGGAGACCTCGAAATAGGAGAGAAAGCAGAAGGCAGCAATATGCTGTCACCCAGCGTAACTGGGATAAGCATAAAGGAAGATGCATTAAGTCCTTGCTAAATGGAACTGATGAGTCGGTAATGCCAAGCCAAGAAGTAATGGTTCCCTACTGGAGAGAAGTAATGACTCAGCCTAGCCCAAGCTCTTGCAGTGGAGAAGTGATACAAATGGATCACTCGCTTGAGAGGGTTTGGTCTGCTATTACGGAGCATGACCTTAGGGCATCAAGAATCTCATTATCTTCATCTCCGGGGCCTGACGGGATAACTCCAAAAACAGCCAGGGAGGTGCCGTCAGGTATTATGCTACGAATAATGAACCTAATTCTATGGTGCGGCAATCTACCACACTCTATCCGACTGGCCAGAACTGTCTTCATCCCGAAGACGGTGACGGCGAAGCGACCGCAAGACTTTCGTCCAATATCGGTGCCTTCAGTCCTGGTAAGACAGCTAAATGCAATATTGGCAACCCGGTTGAACTCATCAATCAATTGGGACCCGCGCCAGCGGGGCTTCTTACCTACCGACGGATGTGCCGATAATGCGACGATAGTTGACTTAGTCTTGAGGCATAGCCATAAGCACTTTAGATCTTGCTACATCGCAAATTTAGATGTAAGCAAGGCATTCGATTCTCTATCGCATGCATCTATATATGACACCTTACGTGCTTATGGTGCGCCAAAGGGCTTCGTTGACTACGTACAGAATACGTACGAGGGTGGCGGTACCAGTCTCAATGGGGACGGTTGGAGTTCAGAGGAATTCGTCCCTGCTAGAGGAGTGAAGCAGGGTGACCCTTTGTCTCCTATTCTATTTAACTTGGTAATGGACAGGTTACTTAGAAACCTACCCAGCGAAATTGGTGCTAGAGTCGGAAATGCCATTACTAACGCGGCCGCGTTTGCAGATGATTTGGTACTATTTGCTGAAACTCGAATGGGACTTCAAGTATTGTTGGACAGAACGTTGGATTTTCTATCTCTCGTCGGCCTCAAACTTAATGCCGACAAATGTTTTACCGTTGGCATTAAGGGCCAGCCGAAACAGAAGTGTACCGTGCTAGAGGCACAGAGCTTTTACGTAGGCTCAAGAGAGATTCCATCATTGAAGCGAACGGACGAGTGGAAGTACTTAGGCATCAACTTCACTGCAACTGGGAGGGTTCGATGCAATCCGGCCGAGGACATTGGTCCAAAGCTACAAAGATTGACAAAGGCCCCCCTCAAACCACAACAGAGGATGTTCGCCCTAAGGACTGTCCTTATCCCACAGCTCTATCACAAGTTAGCCCTTGGGAGTGTGGCGATAGGCGTCCTACGAAAAACTGACAAACTAATACGATACTATGTGCGAAGATGGCTAAATCTTCCGCTGGATGTGCCGATAGCATTCATTCACGCACCCCCAAAAAGTGGAGGTCTCGGAATTCCATCACTTAGATGGGTAGCTCCAATGTTAAGGCTAAGACGTTTGAGTAATATTAAATGGCCTCACCTCACGCAAAACGAGGTAGCCAGCTCTTTCCTCGAAGCCGAAAAACAACGGGCCCGAGATAGATTATTTGCAGAACAACATGAATTGTTATCGCGTCCGGCAATAGAAAAATATTGGGCGAACAAATTGTACCTCTCAGTTGATGGCAGCGGACTCCGTGAAGCGGGCCATTGGGGACCGCAACACGGGTGGGTTAATCAACCCACGCGTTTACTAACAGGAAAGGAATATATAGACGGTATTCGTCTGCGGATAAATGCCCTACCCACGAAGTCTCGTACTACAAGGGGAAGGCACGAATTGGAACGACAGTGTCGTGCAGGATGTGACGCTCCCGAAACAACAAACCATATAATGCAAAAATGTTACCGATCGCATGGGAGGCGCGTAGCTAGACACAACTGCGTAGTAAATCGAATCAAGCGGGGACTTGAGGAGAGAGGCTGCGCGGTCATTGTTGAACCAAGTCTGCAGTGCGAATCCGGCCTTAATAAACCGGACCTGGTGGCACTACGACAAAATCACATTGATGTGATCGACATACAAATTGTGACAGACGGACACTCTATGGATGATGCGCACCAGCGCAAAATCAATAGATACGACAGACCGGACATACGAACTGAATTGCGTCGCAGATTCGAAGCCGCAGGTGACATTGAATTCCATTCTGCCACCCTGAACTGGAGGGGGATCTGGAGTGGTCAATCCGTTAAAAGATTGATAGCGAAGGGTCTCCTCAGCAAATATGATAGTCATATCATTAGCGTCCAGGTTATGAGAGGCAGTCTCGGTTGTTTTAAACAGTTCATGTACCTGAGCGGGTTTTCCCGAGATTGGACTTAGCTAAAACGTTTGGTTCAAAACATTTGCTTGCTGTCTTGGCATAACATCAATAAAGGCATAAACATCGCAAATAATGGTAATATATAAATGGCTATGAGGATGGTTTTAGTACGTAGGCGTTGCGGAACTTCGGTTCAGCAATGAATCGTGCATGCTAGGAAACTGAAGTGTTGACAGACCTAGTATCTTTCGATAGATTTCCATACCTCCGCGATCAAAAAAAAAAAAAAAATAGCCAAATGCCTCGTCATCTAATTAGTGACGCGCATGAATGGATTAACGAGATTCCTACTAATATAGCCATAGGTCCCTCTAACCCTGCTTGTCGGAGCAAAAGGAGGAGGCCCACCGAGCCTCTCTTTCGGTACCACGGGTTGTGCAGCTATCCAAGACTGCACATTGAGGTAGGCCCCATGGTGGGAGTATCGTGGTGGCTGTGGTTGGTACCCATATCGCGGGTAGAGCCTTCGTGTTCGACGTTTGAGTTACGGTGCTAGTTGCGCAAAACTCGGGTGCTGTGACCCAGAGATCAGTAGAGATTTTAGGTAGATCTCGCACCTCAGCAAGGGGGAGTGCATGCCCGGCAAGCAAGTACTCGAATTGCTACCGGGGTGGTCGCTATGTACATAGCTATAGCTTCTAGTCCGGGACGCTTGTCTGGCGTATCCAGACACATACACCATGTTGATACATGCACCACTTGTGGGTGTTCAGGGTGTCGTGGTTGTAATCCCTTCAGTGTGGAACACGCCACGTAAAACAAGTTCGGAGAGATCTGAAAAGTCGTCGTCGTCGTTGTCCCTATCTACTATCTAGCGAAACCACAGCCAAGGGAACGGGCTTGGAATAATTAGCGGGGAAAGAAGACCCTTTTGAGCTTGACTCTAATCTGGCAGTGTAAGGAGACATAAGAGGTGTAGAATAAGTGGGAGATATTAGACCTCGGTTTGGTATCGTCAATGAAATACCACTACTCTTATTGTTTCCTTACTTACTTGATTAAATGGAACGTGTATCATTTCCTAGCCATTATACGGATATATTTATTATATCTTATGGTATTGGGTTTTGATGCAAGCTTCTTGATCAAAGTATCACGAGTTTGTTATATAATCGCAAACAAATTCTTTAATAAAACGATGCATTTATGTATTTTTGATTTGAAAATTTGGTATAACTCCAATTACTCAGGTATGATCCAATTCAAGGACATTGCCAGGTAGGGAGTTTGACTGGGGCGGTACATCTCTCAAATAATAACGGAGGTGTCCCAAGGCCAGCTCAGTGCGGACAGAAACCACACATAGAGCAAAAGGGCAAATGCTGACTTGATCTCGGTGTTCAGTACACACAGGGACAGCAAAAGCTCGGCCTATCGATCCTTTTGGTTTAAAGAGTTTTTAACAAGAGGTGTCAGAAAAGTTACCATAGGGATAACTGGCTTGTGGCGGCCAAGCGTTCATAGCGACGTCGCTTTTTGATCCTTCGATGTCGGCTCTTCCTATCATTGTGAAGCAAAATTCACCAAGCGTTGGATTGTTCACCCATGCAAGGGAACGTGAGCTGGGTTTAGACCGTCGTGAGACAGGTTAGTTTTACCCTACTAATGACAAAACGTTGTTGCGACAGCATTCCTGCGTAGTACGAGAGGAACCGCAGGTACGGACCAATGGCACAATACTTGTTCGAGCGAACAGTGGTATGACGCTACGTCCGTTGGATTATGCCTGAACGCCTCTAAGGTCGTATCCGTGCTGGACTGCAATGATAAATAAGGGGCAATTTGCATTGTATGGCTTCTAAACCATTTAAAGTTTATAATTTATTTTATAAACGACAATGGATGTGATGCCAATGTAATTTGTAACATAGTAAATTAGGAGGATCTTCGATCACCTGATGCCGCGCTAGTTACATATAAAAGCATTATTTAATACAATGACAAAGCCTAGAATCAATTGTAAACGACTTTTGTAACAGGCAAGGTGTTGTAAGTGGTTGAGCAGCTGCCATACTGCGATCCACTGAAGCTTATCCTTTGCTTGATGATTCGATAAATAAATGATTTTTCCTGTAGCCAAACAAACACCTCGTCATCAATTTAGTGACGCATATGATATTGTCCCTATCATATAATATTTGATATAAAGACTTTAAAGAATTATATCAAGTTGCCAAATACCTCGTCATCAATTTAGTGACGCATATGATATTGTCTCTATCATATAATTAATATAAAGACTTTAATGAATTGTGTCAAGTTGCCAAACACCTCGTCATCAATTTAGTGACGCATATGATATTGTCCCTATCATATAATTTTTGATATAAAGACTTTAAAGAATTCTATCAAGTTGCCAAATACCTCGTCATCAATTTAGTGACGCATATGATATTGTCTCTATCATATAATTAATATAAAGACTTTAATGATTTGTGTCACGTTGCCAAACACCTCGTCATCAATTTAGTGACGCATATGATATTGTCCCTATCATATAATTTTTGATATAAAGACTTTAAAGAATTCTATCAAGTTGCCAAATACCTCGTCATCAATTTAGTGACGCATATGATATTGTCTCTATCATATAATTAATATAAAGACTTAATGATTTGTGTCACGTTGCCAAACACCTCGTCATCAATTTAGTGACGCATATGATATTGTCCCTATCATATAATTAATATAAAGACTTTTTAAAGAATTGTATCAAGTTGCCAAACACCTCGTCATCAACTACTATATTATGGTTGCGCCGACCTCTCATATTGTATTCTCTTATGTCTTCATAGGATTTTGGCAATTATACGAGTAAATTAAATAATATACATATGAAAATGATTAATTATTATATGTATAAGGGAAAAAATGCTGAAATATTCCCATATTATCTTAGTATTATAGAGGAAAGACCGTTGCCGACCTCTGATATTGTTCAAAAACTTATGTATTTATATGATTTTGGCAATTATATGAGTAAATTAAATAATATACATATAAAATGATTAAATATTATATGTATAAATGTATAAAGGAAAAAATGATGAAATATTCCCACATTATCTTAGTATTATAGAGGAAAGACCGTTGCTGACCTCTGATATTGTTCAAAACTTATGTATTTATATGATTTTGGCAATAATATGAGTAAATTAAATAATATACATATGAAAATGATTAATTATTATATGTATAAATGTATAAGGGAAAAAATGCTGAAAATATTCCCATATTATCTTAGTATTATAGAGGAAAGACCGTTGCTGACCTCTGATATTGTTCAAAACTTATGTATTTATATGATTTTGGCAATTATATGAGTAAATTAAATAATATACATATGAAAATTATTAATTATTATATGTATAGGGGAAAAAATGCTGAAATATTCCCACATTCTCTTAGTATTATAGAGAAAAGCCATTATAGTGAGAGGGTATAGTAGTGTAAACGACCGGAATTACGACAGAGGGTTCAAAAACTACTATAGGTAGGCAGTGGTTGCCGACCTCTCATATTGTTCAAAACTTATGTATTCATATGATTTTGGCAATAATATGAGTAAATTAAATAATATACATATGAAAATGATTAATTATTATATGTATAAGGGAAAAAATGCTGAAAATATCCCACATTCTCTTAGTATTATAGAGAAAAGCCATTATAGTGAGAGGGTATAGTAGTGTAAACGACCGGAATTACGACAGAGGGTTCAAAAACTACTATAGGTAGGCAGTGGTTGCCGACCTCTCATATTGTTCAAAACTTATGGTATTCATATGATTTTGGCATAATATGAGTAATTAAATAATATACATATGAAAATGATTAATTATTATATGTATAAGGGAAAAATAATCATATTATATATGAATAATGGAAAAAAAATGAAATGTTCCTATAATCTCTTAATATATAAGAGAATAGCCCGTATGTTGGGTGGCAAACGGAATTGAAAATACCCGCTTTGAGGACAGCGGGTTCAAAACTACTATAGGTAGGCAGTGGTTGCCGACCTCCCGCATTATTCGAAATATTTATTTCGGATTATGTTTATATTGGTTACATACAATAAAGTATATTATTATCCGTACAAATTTGTTTCTCAGTTCTATAGAACACGGGACTTGGCTCGCGGATAATAGGAATATACGCTTTATAGATAATATCGTTGGAAACAAAAGTCAAGTTTCTATTATATATAGAATAACAAATCGTTTCCATATATTATCGTAATTTTTGGAGGCAGGCAAATATTAATTTATTACCTGCCGTATAGTTGGATTATTATATCGTTTACGGTATAATACAAATATGGATTCTTATGAAAGAAATATAAAATTATATATTAAATGTGGAAATATTATCATATGCGCTTGGTTTTATGTTATATATTACCAGAGATATAATGAAAAGAGATAAATTTAAATTTATCTTCAAAATGCAAATGATTTAACTTAATATTTATATTGGTTAAACAAAAATTGTACATGTGTGGATACAATAATTATGTATGTTGGAAATAAAATGATATTTTATAATGAAATATGTATGTATAAAAAGATAAAATTATAGAAATATATATATTACAATAATTAGATGAAATTCTTGTTATATTGGTAAAACAAGTATAAATTAAAAATGAAAATATGGATTACGAATGCTATATAAAAATGGCCGTAATCGAATGGATTTTTTTACTTATATATTTAAAATTTTACCCAAAGGCGAAATATTGAATTTTATTCAATATAATAAAAATCATGGAATTATATAAAGTGAAAAATCTATATATCTATATATCTATTATATTGCTTATTTCGATTCAAAATATATGAATGGAATATGAAGGAAAAACATTATTCTGGTTGATCCTGCCAGTAGTTATATGCTTGTCTCAAAGATTAAGCCATGCATGTCTAAGTACACACGAATTAAAAGTGAAACCGCAAAAGGCTCATTATATCAGTTATGGTTCCTTAGATCGTTAACATTACTTGGATAACTGTGGTAATTCTAGAGCTAATACATGCAATTAAAACATGAACCTTATGGGACATGTGCTTTTATTAGGCTAAAACCAAGCGATCGCAAGATCGTTATATTGGTTGAACTCTAGATAACATGCAGATCGTATGGTCTTGTACCGACGACAGATCTTTCAAATGTCTGCCCTATAACTTTTGATGGTAGTATCTAGGACTACCATGGTTGCAACGGGTAACGGGGAATCAGGGTTCGATTCCGGAGAGGGAGCCTGAGAAACGGCTACCACATCTAAGGAAGGCAGCAGGCGCGTAAATTACCACTCCCAGCTCGGGGAGGTAGTGACGAAAAATAACAATACAGGACTCATATCCGAGGGCCCTGTAATTGGAATGAGTACACTTTAAATCCTTTAACAAGGACCAATTGGAGGGCAAGTCTGGTGCCAGCAGCCGCGGTAATTCCAGCTCCAATAGCGTATATTAAGTTGTTGCGGTTAAAACGTTCGTAGTTGAACTTGTGCTTCATACGGGTAGTACAACTTACAATTGTGGTTAGTACTATACCTTTATGTATGTAAGCGTATTACCGGTGGAGTTCTTATATGTGATTAAATACTTGTATTTTTTCATATGTTTCCTCCTATTTAAAAACCTGCACTAGTGCTCTAAACGAGTGTTATTGTGGGCCGGTACTATTACTTTTGAACAAATTAGAGTGCTTAAAGCAGGCTTCAAATGCCTGAATATTCTGTGCATGGGATAATGAAATAAGACCTCTGTTCTGCTTTCATTGGTTTTCAGATCAAGAGGTAATGATTAATAGAAGCAGTTTGGGGGCATTAGTATTACGACGCGAGAGGTGAAATTCTTGGGACCGTCGTAAGACTAACTTAAGCGAAAGCATTTGCCAAAGATGTTTTCATTAATCAAGAACGAAAGTTAGAGGTTCGAAGGCGATCAGATACCGCCCTAGTTCTAACCATAAACGATGCCAGCTAGCAATTGGGTGTAGCTACTTTATGGCTCTCTCAGTCGCTTCCCGGGAAACCAAAGCTTTTGGGCTCCGGGGAAGTATGGTTGCAAAAGCTGAAACTTAAAGGGAATTGACGGAAGGGCACCACCAGGAGTGGAGCCTGCGGGCTTAATTTGACTCAACACGGGAAAACTTACCAGGTCCGAACATAAGTGTGTAAGACAGATTGATAGCTCTTTTCTCGAATCTATGGGTGGTGGTGCATGGCCGTTCTTAGTTCGTGGAGTGATTTGTCTGGTTAATTCCGATAACGAACGAGACTCAAATATATTAAATAGATATCTTCAGGATTATGGTGCTGAAGCTTATGTAGCCTTCATTCATGGTGGCAGTAAAATGTTTATTGTGTTTGAATGTGTTTATGTAAGTGGAGCCCGTACCTGTTGGTTTGTCCATTATAAGGACACTAGCTTCTTAAATGGACAAATTGCGTCTAGCAATAATGAGATTGAGCAATAACAGGTCTGTGATGCCCTTAGATGTCCTGGGCTGCACGCGCGCTACCAATGAAAGTATCAACGTGTATTTCCTAGACCGAGAGGTCCGGGGTAAACCGCTGAACCACTTTCATGCTTGGGATTGTGAACTGAAACTGTTCACATGAACTTGGAATTCCCAGTAAGTGTGAGTCATTAACTCGCATGGATTACGTCCTGCCCTTTGTACACACCGCCCGTCGCTACTACCGATTGAATTATTTAGTGAGGTCTCCGGACGTGATCACTGTGACGCCTTGCGTGTTACGGTTGTTTCGCAAAAGTTGACCGAACTTGATTATTTAGAGGAAGTAAAGTCGTAACAAGGTTTCCGTAGGTGAACCTGCGGAAGGATCATTATTGTATAATATCCTTATCGTTAATAAACATTTGTTATAATACAAATAAATACAATTTACCAAAATAAAAATATTACAAAATGATTCCACGGAATCAAAAGTTAAAGTCAAAATAAAATGAAGATGGCTTTTATTTTATATGTGGGGCTTGGCAACCTCATAAAAAGACTTTAACATTATTAATGTTGTTGTGCGTATTTGTGGCAGTACCTACTACAACAATGGCGTTTCCTATAAAAACAAATTCTCGAAAATGGAAATCGAAGAAACTGAACAAAATTTGAAAGTAGAAGTCGAATTAAAATTAAAATAATTTTGAATGTGGTATTCAAAATAAGTGTGTGTGTATATGGACCATAATATACACGCGTTGCGAATATGTATTGTTCATCTATGTTATGAGCATACGTTGGCTAATGCAACAACCTAAAATATACAATGTTTGTACCTGTCATCCATCAGGTTAATGTTTTATATAAATTTTGCAGTATGTGTCACCCAAAATAGCAAACCATAACCAGATTTTTATGATACATAATGCTTATATGAAACTAAGACATATCGCAACATTTATTTTTAGGTATAAAAATAAATTTATTGAAGGAATTGATATATGCCAGTAAAATGGTGTATTTTTAATTTCTTTCAATAAAAACAATATTGATATTATATAAAAATGAATTATAAAACTCTAAGCGGTGGATCACTCGGCTCATGGGTCGATGAAGAACGCAGCAAACTGTGCGTCATCGTGTGAACTGCAGGACACATGAACATCGACATTTTGAACGCATATCGCAGTCCATGCTGTTATGTACTTTAATTAATTTTATAGTGCTGCTTGGACTACATATGGTTGAGGGTTGTAAGACTATGCTAATTAAGTTGTTTATAAATTTTTTATAAGCATATGGTATATTATTGGATTAAATAATGATTTTATTCATAATATTAAAAAAGAAATGAAAAACATTATCTCACATTTGAATGTGAAAAACGAAGAGAAATATTTTCTTTTTCAATCAAATAATACTGAGAAATGTCTAGCATAAAAAATTGAAATTTTTTCATCTAGAATTGTCTCTTATTAATGATTCGGAAAAAGAAAAATCTTGGTTTTGTTATTATTCTTCGTTGGTTCGTTAAATGGATAAAAAATAACTTTGCTTACAAGAACTATTGGAACTATTTATAACGAATTTAATTGATTGTTTTATCATTTATATATAAAGAATTTATGGCAAAAAATAGTTATATATACAACCTCAACTCATATGGGACTACCCCCTGAATTTAAGCATATTAATTAGGGGAGGAAAAGAAACTAACAAGGATTTTCTTAGTAGCGGCGAGCGAAAAGAAAACAGTTCAGCACTAAGTCACTTTGTCTATATGGCAAATGTGAGATGCAGTGTATGGAGCGTCAATATTCTAGTATGAGAAATTAATGATTTAAGTCCTTCTTAAATGAGGCCATTTACCCATAGAGGGTGCCAGGCCCGTATAACGTTAATGATTACTAGATGATGTTTCCAAAGAGTCGTGTTGCTTGATAGTGCAGCACTAAGTGGTGGTAAACTCCATCTAAAACTAAATATAACCATGAGACCGATAGTAAACAAGTACCGTGAGGGAAAGTTGAAAAGAACTCTGAATAGAGAGTTAAACAGTACGTGAAACTGCTTAGAGGTTAAGCCCGATGAACCTGAATATCCGTTATGGAAAATTCATCATTAAAATTGTAATATTTAAATAATATTATTAAGAATAATGTGCATTTTTTCCATATAAGGACATTGTAATCTATTAGCATATCCCAAATTTATCATAAAATATAACTTATAGTTTATCCAATTAAATTGCTTGCATTTTAACACAGAATAAATGTTATTAATTTGATAAAGTGCTGATAGATTTATATTATTACAGAGCGTTAATTTTTCGGAATTATATAATGGCATAATTATCATTGATTTTTGTGTTTATTATATGCTCTTGTATGATTAACAATGCGAAAGATTCAGGATACCTTCGGGACCCGTCTTGAAACACGGACCAAGGAGTCTAACATATGTGCAAGTTATTGGGATGTAAACCTAATAGCGTAATTAACTTGACTAATAATGGGATTAGTTTTTTAGCTATTTATAGCTAATTAACACAATCCCGGGGCGTTCTATATAGTTATGTATAATGTATATTTATATTATTTATGCCTCTAACTGGAACGTACCTTGAGCATATATGCTGTGACCCGAAAGATGGTGAACTATACTTGATCAGGTTGAAGTCAGGGGAAACCCTGATGGAAGACCGAAACAGTTCTGACGTGCAAATCGATTGTCAGAATTGAGTATAGGGGCGAAAGACCAATCGAACCATCTAGTAGCTGGTTCCTTCCGAAGTTTCCCTCAGGATAGCTGGTGCATTTTAATATTATATAAAATAATCTTATCTGGTAAAGCGAATGATTAGAGGCCTTAGGGTCGAAACGATCTTAACCTATTCTCAAACTTTAAATGGGTAAGAACCTTAACTTTCTTGATATGAAGTTCAAGGTTATGATATAATGTGCCCAGTGGGCCACTTTTGGTAAGCAGAACTGGCGCTGTGGGATGAACCAAACGTAATGTTACGGTGCCCAAATTAACAACTCATGCAGATACCATGAAAGGCGTTGGTTGCTTAAAACAGCAGGACGGTGATCATGGAAGTCGAAATCCGCTAAGGAGTGTGTAACAACTCACCTGCCGAAGCAACTAGCCCTTAAAATGGATGGCGCTTAAGTTGTATACCTATACATTACCGCTAAAGTAGATGATTTATATTACTTGTGATATAAATTTTGAAACTTTAGTGAGTAGGAAGGTACAATGGTATGCGTAGAAGTGTTTGGCGTAAGCCTGCATGGAGCTGCCATTGGTACAGATCTTGGTGGTAGTAGCAAATAATCGAATGAGACCTTGGAGGACTGAAGTGGAGAAGGGTTTCGTGTGAACAGTGGTTGATCACGAGTTAGTCGGTCCTAAGTTCAAGGCGAAAGCCGAAAATTTTCAAGTAAAACAAAAATGCCTAACTATATAAACAAAGCGAATATAATACACTTGAATAATTTTGAACGAAAGGGAATACGGTTCCAATTCCGTAACCTGTTGAGTATCCGTTTGTTATTAAATATGGGCCTCGTGCTCATCCTGGCAACAGGAACGACCATAAAGAAGCCGTCGAGAGATATCGGAAGAGTTTTCTTTTCTGTTTTATAGCCGTACTACCATGGAAGTCTTTCGCAGAGAGATATGGTAGATGGGCTAGAAGAGCATGACATATACTGTTGTGTCGATATTTTCTCCTCGGACCTTGAAAATTTATGGTGGGGACACGCAAACTTCTCAACAGGCCGTACCAATATCCGCAGCTGGTCTCCAAGGTGAAGAGTCTCTAGTCGATAGAATAATGTAGGTAAGGGAAGTCGGCAAATTAGATCCGTAACTTCGGGATAAGGATTGGCTCTGAAGATTGAGATAGTCGGGCTTGATTGGGAAACAATAACATGGTTTATGTGCTCGTTCTGGGTAAATAGAGTTTCTAGCATTTATGTTAGTTACTTGTTCCCCGGATAGTTTAGTTACGTAGCCAATTGTGGAACTTTCTTGCTAAAATTTTTAAGAATACTATTTGGGTTAAACCAATTAGTTCTTATCAATTATAACGATTATCAATTAACAATCAATTCAGAACTGGCACGGACTTGGGGAATCCGACTGTCTAATTAAAACAAAGCATTGTGATGGCCCTAGCGGGTGTTGACACAATGTGATTTCTGCCCAGTGCTCTGAATGTCAAAGTGAAGAAATTCAAGTAAGCGCGGGTCAACGGCGGGAGTAACTATGACTCTCTCTTTACCAACATTATTGACCTTACGCGAGTTGGTTTACAATCGTAAGTGTACTCCCGGGGGCCTGGGGGAAGAGTTTCGGCCACAATTCCAGGGAAGCGAAAAGAGTCGGAAATGCCATTACTAAAGACTATTTGCTGAAACTCGAATGGGACTTCAACCTATCTCTCGTCGGCCTCAAACTTAATGCCGACAAATGTTTTACCGTTGGCATTAAGGGCCAGCCGAAACAGAAGTGTACCGTGCTAGAGGCACAGAGCTTTTACGTAGGCTCAAGAGAGATTCCATCATTGAAGCGAACGGACGAGTGGAAGTACTTAGGCATCAACTTCACTGCAACTGGGAGGGTTCGATGCAATCCGGCCGAGGACATTGGTCCAAAGCTACAAAGATTGACAAAGGCCCCCCTCAAACCACAACAGAGGATGTTCGCCCTAAGGACTGTCCTTATCCCACAGCTCTATCACAAGTTAGCCCTTGGGAGTGTGGCGATAGGCGTCCTACGAAAAACTGACAAACTAATACGATACTATGTGCGAAGATGGCTAAATCTTCCGCTGGATGTGCCGATAGCATTCATTCACGCAAAAAAGTGGAGGTCTCGGAATTCCATCACTTAGATGGGTAGCTCCAATGTTAAGGCTAAGACGTTTGAGTAACATTAAATGGCCTCACCTCACGCAAAACGAGGTAGCCAGCTCTTTCCTCGAATAGATTATTTGCAGAACAACATGAATTGTTATCGCGTCCGGCAATAGAAAAATATTGGGCGAACAAATTGTACCTCTCAGATGGCAGCGGACTCCGTGAAGCGGGCCATTGGGCCGCAACACGGGTGGGTTAATCAACCCACGCGTTTACTAACAGGAAAGGAATATATAGACGGTATTCGTCTGCGGATAAATGCCCTACCCACGAAGTCTCGTACTACAAGGGAAGGCACGAATTGGAACGACAGTGTCGTGCAGGATGTGACGCTCCGAAACAACAAACCATATAATGCAAAAATGTTACCGATCGCATGGGAGGCGCGTAGCTAGACACAACTGCGTAGTAAATCGAATCAAGCGGGGACTTGAGGAGAGAGGCTGCGCGGTCATTGTTGAACCAAGTCTGCAGTGCGAATCCGGCCTTAATAAACCGGACCTACGACAAAATCACATTGATGTGATCGACATACAAATTGTGACAGACGGACACTCTATGGATGATGCGCACCAGCGCAAAATCAATAGATACGACAGACCGGACATACGAACTGAATTGCGTCGCAGATTCGAAGCCGCAGGTGACATTGAATTCCATTCTGCACCCTGAACTGGAGGGGGATCTGGAGTGGTCAATCCGTTAAAGATTGATAGCGAAGGGTCTCCTCAGCAAATATGATAGTCATATCATTAGCGTCCAGGTTATGAGAGGCAGTCTCGGTTGTTTTAAACAGTTCATGTACCTGAGCGGGTTTTCCCGAGATTGGACTTAGCTAAAACGTTTGGTTCAAAACATTTGCTTGCTGTCTTGGCATAACATCAATAAAGGCATAAACATCGCAAATAATGGTAATCGTAGAACTTCGGTTCAGCAATGAATCGTGCATGCTAGGAAACTGAAGTGTTGACAGACCTAGTATCTTTCGATAGATTTCCATACCTCCGCGATCAAAAAAAAAAAAAATGCCTCGTCATCTAATTAGTGACGCGCATGACGAGAGTCGATATCTCTTCTCAGCCGCCAAGATCCTTTTTTTAAAGGGAAGGGTCAAGATTACCAACGTCTAAGACCATCGTCAATGAAATACCACTACTCTTATTGTTTCCTTACTTACTTGATTAAATGGAACGTGTATCATTTCCTAGCCATTATACGGATATATTTATTATATCTTATGGTATTGGGTTTTGATGCAAGCTTCTTGATCAAAGTATCACGAGTTTGTTATATAATCGCAAACAAATTCTTTAATAAAACGATGCATTTATGTATTTTTGATTTGAAAATTTGGTATAACTCCAATTACTCAGGTATGATCCAATTCAAGGACATTGCCAGGTAGGGAGTTTGACTGGGGCGGTACATCTCTCAAATAATAACGGAGGTCCCAAGGCCAGCTCAGTGCGGACAGAAACCACACATAGAGCAAAAGGGCAAATGCTGACTTGATCTCGGTGTTCAGTACACACAGGGACAGCAAAAGCTCGGCCTATCGATCCTTTTGGTTTAAAGAGTTTTTAACAAGAGGTGTCAGAAAAGTTACCATAGGGATAACTGGCTTGTGGCGGCCAAGCGTTCATAGCGACGTCGCTTTTTGATCCTTCGATGTCGGCTCTTCCTATCATTGTGAAGCAAAATTCACCAAGCGTTGGATTGTTCACCCATGCAAGGAACGTGAGCTGGGTTTAGACCGTCGTGAGACAGGTTAGTTTTACCCTACTAATGACAAAACGTTGTTGCGACAGCATTCCTGCGTAGTACGAGAGGAACCGCAGGTACGGACCAATGGCACAATACTTGTTCGAGCGAACAGTGGTATGACGCTACGTCCGTTGGATTATGCCTGAACGCCTCTAAGGTCGTATCCGTGCTGGACTGCAATGATAAATAAGGGGCAATTTGCATTGTATGGCTTCTAAACCATTTAAAGTTTATAATTTATTTTATAAACGACAATGGATGTGATGCCAATGTAATTTGTAACATAGTAAATTAGGAGGATCTTCGATCACCTGATGCCGCGCTAGTTACATATAAAAGCATTATTTAATACAATGACAAAGCCTAGAATCAATTGTAAACGACTTTTGTAACAGGCAAGGTGTTGTAAGTGGTTGAGCAGCTGCCATACTGCGATCCACTGAAGCTTATCCTTTGCTTGATGATTCGATAAATAAATGATTTTTCCTGTAGCCAAACAAACACCTCGTCATCAATTTAGTGACGCATATGATATTGTCCCTATCATATAATTTTTGATATAAAGACTTTAAAGAATTATATCAAGTTGCCAAATACCTCGTCATCAATTTAGTGACGCATATGATATTGTCCTATCATATAATTAATATAAAGACTTTAATGAATTGTGTCAAGTTGCCAAATCGTCATCAATTTAGTGACGCATATGATATTGTCCCTATCATATAATTTTTGATATAAAGACTTTAAAGAATTATCAAGTTGCCAAATACCTCGTCATCAATTTAGTGACGCATATGATATTGTCCTATCATATAATTAATATAAAGACTTTAATGAATTGTGTCAAGTTGCCAAACACCTCGTCATCAATTTAGTGACGCATATGATATTGTCCCTATCATATAATTTTTGATATAAAGACTTTAAAGAATTATCAAGTTGCCAAATACCTCGTCATCAATTTAGTGACGCATATGATATTGTCTCTATCATATAATTAATATAAAGACTTTAATGAATTGTGTCAAGTTGCCAAACACCTCGTCATCAATTTAGTGACGCATATGATATTGTCCCTATCATATAATTAATATAAAGACTTTAAAGAATTGTATCAAGTTGCCAAACACCTCGTCATCAACTACTATATTATGGTTGCGCCGACCTCTCATATTGTATTCTCTTATGTCTTCATAGGATTTTGGCAATTATACGAGTAAATTAAATAATATACATATGAAAATGATTAATTATTATATGTATAAGGGAAAAAATGCTGAAATATTCCCATATTATCTTAGTATTATAGAGGAAAGACCGTTGCCGACCTCTGATATTGTTCAAAACTTATGTATTTATATGATTTTGGCAATTATATGAGTAAATTAAATAATATACATATAAAATGATTAAATATTATATGTATAAATGTATAAAGGAAAAAATGATGAAATATTCCATTATCTTAGTATTATAGGGAAAGACCGTTGCTGACCTCTGATATTGTTCAAAACTTATGTATTTATATGATTTTGGCAATAATATGAGTAAATTAAGAAAATGATTAATTATTATATGTATAAATGTATAAGGGAAAAAATGCTGAAGTATTATAGAGGAAAGACCGTTGCTGACCTCTGATATTGTTCAAAACTTATGTATTTATATGATTTTGGCAATTATATGAGTAAATTAAATAATATACATATGAAAATTATTAATTATTATATGTATAGGGAAAAAATGCTGAAATATTCCCACATTCTCTTAGTATTATAGAGAAAAGCCATTATAGTGAGAGGGTATAGTAGTGTAAACGACCGGAATTACGACAGAGGGTTCAAAAACTACTATAGGTAGGCAGTGGTTGCCGACCTCTCATATTGTTCAAAACTTATGTATTCATATGATTTTGGCAATTATATGAGTAAATTAAATAATATACATATGAAAATTATTAATTATTATATGTATAGGGGAAAAAATGCTGAAATATTCCCACATTCTCTTAGTATTATAGAGAAAAGCCATTATAGTGAGAGGGTATAGTAGTGTAAACGACCGGAATTACGACAGAGGGTTCAAAAACTACTATAGGTAGGCAGTGGTTGCCGACCTCTCATATTGTTCAAAACTTATGTATTCATATGATTTTGGCAATTATATGAGTAAATTAAATAATATACATATGAAAATTATTAATTATTATATGTATAAGGGAAAAAATGCTGAAAATATCCCACATTCTCTTAGTATATAGAGAAAAGCCATTATAGTGAGAGGGTATAGTAGTGTAAACGACCGGAATTACGACAGAGGGTTCAAAAACTACTATAGGTAGGCAGTGGTTGCCGACCTCTCATATTGTTCAAAACTTATATTCATATGATTTTGGCAATAATATGAGTAAATTAAATAATATACATATGAAAATGATTAATTATTATATGTATAAGGGAAAAAATGCTGAAAATATCCCACATTCTCTTAGTATTATAGAGAAAAGCCATTATAGTGAGAGGGTATAGTAGTGTAAACGACCGGAATTACGACAGAGGGTTCAAAAACTACTATAGGTAGGCAGTGGTTGCCGACCTCTCATATTGTTCAAAACTTATGTATTCATATGATTTTGGCAATAATATGAGTAAATTAAATAATATACATATGAAAATGATTAATTATTATATGTATAAGGGAAAAAATGCTGAAAATATCCCACATTCTCTTAGTATTATAGAGAAAAGCCATTATAGTGAGAGGGTATAGTAGTGTAAACGACCGGAATTACGACAGAGGGTTCAAAAACTACTATAGGTAGGCAGTGGTTGCCGACCTCTCATATTGTTCAAAACTTATGTATTCATATGATTTTGGCAATAATATGAGTAAATTAAATAATATACATATGAAAATGATTAATTATTATATGTATAAGGGAAAAATGCTGAAAATATCCCACATTCTCTTAGTATTATAGAGAAAAGCCATTATAGTGAGAGGGTATAGTAGTGTAAACGACCGGAATTACGACAGAGGGTTCAAAAACTACTATAGGTAGGCAGTGGTTGCCGACCTCTCATATTGTTCAAAACTTATGTATTCATGATTTTGGCAATAATATGAGTAAATTAAATAATATACATATGAAAATGATTAATTATTATATGTATAAGGGAAAAAATAATCATATTATATATGAATAATGGAAAAAAAATGAAATGTTCCTATAATCTCTTAATATATAAGAGAATAGCCCGTATGTTGGGTGGCAAACGGAATTGAAAATACCCGCTTTGAGGACAGCGGGTTCAAAAACTACTATAGGTAGGCAGTGGTTGCCGACCTCCCGCATTATTCGAAATATTTATTTCGGATTATGTTTATATTGGTTACATACAATAAAGTATATTATTATCCGTACAAATTTGTTTCTCAGTTCTATAGAACGGGACTTGGCTCCGCGGATAATAGGAATATACGCTTTATAGATAATATCGTTGAAACAAAAGTCAAGTTTCTATTATATATAGAATAACAATCGTTTCCATATATTATCGTTAATTTTTGGAGGCAGGCAAATATTAATTTATTACCTGCCGTATAGTTGGATTATTATATCGTTACGGTATAATACAAATATGGATTCTTATGAAAGAAATAAAAATTATATATTAAATGTGGAAATATTATCATATGCGCTTGGTTTTATGTTATATATTACCAGAGATATATATGAAAAGAGATAAATTTTAAATTTATCTTCAAAATGCAAATGATTTAACTTAATATTTATATTGGTTAAACAAAAATTGTACATGTGTGGATACAATAATTATGTATGTTGGAAATAAAATGATATTTTATAATGAAATATGTATGTATAAAAAGATAAAATTATAGAAATATATATATTACAATAATTAGATGAAATTCTTGTTATATTGGTAAAACAAGTATAAATTAAAAATGAAAATATGGATTACGAATGCTATATAAAAATGGCCGTAATCGAATGGATTTTTTTACTTATATATTTAAAATTTTACCCAAAGGCGAAATATTGAATTTTATTCAATATAATAAAAATCATGGAATTATATAAAGTGAAAAATCTATATATCTATATATCTATTATATTGCTTATTTCGATTCAAAATATATGAATGGAATATGAAGGAAAAACATTATTCTGGTTGATCCTGCCAGTAGTTATATGCTTGTCTCAAAGATTAAGCCATGCATGTCTAAGTACACACGAATTAAAAGTGAAACCGCAAAAGGCTCATTATATCAGTTATGGTTCCTTAGATCGTTAACAGTTACTTGGATAACTGTGGTAATTCTAGAGCTAATACATGCAATTAAAACATGAACCTTATGGGACATGTGCTTTTATTAGGCTAAAACCAAGCGATCGCAAGATCGTTATATTGGTTGAACTCTAGATAACATGCAGATCGTATGGTCTTGTACCGACGACAGATCTTTCAAATGTCTGCCCTATCAACTTTTGATGGTAGTATCTAGGACTACCATGGTTGCAACGGGTAACGGGGAATCAGGGTTCGATTCCGGAGAGGGAGCCTGAGAAACGGCTACCACATCTAAGGAAGGCAGCAGGCGCGTAAATTACCCACTCCCAGCTCGGGGAGGTAGTGACGAAAAATAACAATACAGGACTCATATCCGAGGCCCTGTAATTGGAATGAGTACACTTTAAATCCTTTAACAAGGACCAATTGGAGGGCAAGTCTGGTGCCAGCAGCCGCGGTAATTCCAGCTCCAATAGCGTATATTAAAGTTGTTGCGGTTAAAACGTTCGTAGTTGAACTTGTGCTTCATACGGGTAGTACAACTTACAATTGTGGTTAGTACTATACCTTTATGTATGTAAGCGTATTACCGGTGGAGTTCTTATATGTGATTAAATACTTGTATTTTTTCATATGTTCCTCCTATTTAAAAACCTGCACTAGTGCTCTTAAACGAGTGTTATTGTGGGCCGGTACTATTACTTTGAACAAATTAGAGTGCTTAAAGCAGGCTTCAAATGCCTGAATATTCTGTGCATGGGATAATGAAATAAGACCTCTGTTCTGCTTTCATTGGTTTTCAGATCAAGAGGTAATGATTAATAGAAGCAGTTTGGGGGCATTAGTATTACGACGCGAGAGGTGAAATTCTTGGACCGTCGTAAGACTAACTTAAGCGAAAGCATTTGCCAAAGATGTTTTCATTAATCAAGAACGAAAGTTAGAGGTTCGAAGGCGATCAGATACCGCCCTAGTTCTAACCATAAACGATGCCAGCTAGCAATTGGGTGTAGCTACTTTTATGGCTCTCTCAGTCGCTTCCCGGGAAACCAAAGCTTTTGGGCTCCGGGGGAAGTATGGTTGCAAAGCTGAAACTTAAAGGAATTGACGGAAGGGCACCACCAGGAGTGGAGCCTGCGGCTTAATTTGACTCAACACGGGAAAACTTACCAGGTCCGAACATAAGTGTGTAAGACAGATTGATAGCTCTTTCTCGAATCTATGGGTGGTGGTGCATGGCCGTTCTTAGTTCGTGGAGTGATTTGTCTGGTTAATTCCGATAACGAACGAGACTCAAATATATTAAATAGATATCTTCAGGATTATGGTGCTGAAGCTTATGTAGCCTTCATTCATGGTGGCAGTAAAATGTTTATTGTGTTTGAATGTGTTTATGTAAGTGGAGCCGTACCTGTTGGTTTGTCCCATTATAAGGACACTAGCTTCTTAAATGGACAAATTGCGTCTAGCAATAATGAGATTGAGCAATAACAGGTCTGTGATGCCCTTAGATGTCCTGGGCTGCACGCGCGCTACAATGAAAGTATCAACGTGTATTTCCTAGACCGAGAGGTCCGGGTAAACCGCTGAACCACTTTCATGCTTGGGATTGTGAACTGAAACTGTTCACATGAACTTGGAATTCCCAGTAAGTGTGAGTCATTAACTCGCATTGATTACGTCCCTGCCCTTTGTACACACCGCCCGTCGCTACTACCGATTGAATTATTTAGTGAGGTCTCCGGACGTGATCACTGTGACGCCTTGCGTGTTACGGTTGTTTCGCAAAAGTTGACCGAACTTGATTATTTAGAGGAAGTAAAAGTCGTAACAAGGTTTCCGTAGGTGAACCTGCGGAAGGATCATTATTGTATAATATCCTTATCGTTAATAAACATTTGTTATAATACAAATAAATACAATTTACCAAAATAAAAAAATATTACAAAATGATTCCACGGAATCAAAAGTTAAAGTCAAAATAAAATGAAGATGGCTTTTATTTTATATGTGGGGCTTGGCAACCTCATAAAAAGACTTTAACATTATTAATGTTGTTGTGCGTATTTGTGGCAGTACCTACTACAACAATGGCGTTTCCTATAAAAACAAATTCTCGAAAATGGAAATCGAAGAAACTGAACAAAATTTGAAAGTAGAAGTCGAATTAAAATTAAAATAATTTTGAATGTGGTATTCAAAATAAGTGTGTGTGTATATGGACCATAATATACACGCGTTGCGAATATGTATTGTTCATCTATGTTATGAGCATACGTTGGCTAATGCAACAACCTAAAATATACAATGTTTGTACCTGTCATCCATCAGGTTAATGTTTTATATAAATTTTGCAGTATGTGTCACCCAAAATAGCAAACCATAACCAGATTTTTATGATACATAATGCTTATATGAAACTAAGACATATCGCAACATTTATTTTTAGGTATAAAAATAAATTTTATTGAAGGAATTGATATATGCCAGTAAAATGGTGTATTTTTAATTTCTTTCAATAAAAACAATATTGATATTATATAAAAATGAATTATAAAACTCTAAGCGGTGGATCACTCGGCTCATGGGTCGATGAAGAACGCAGCAAACTGTGCGTCATCGTGTGAACTGCAGGACACATGAACATCGACATTTTGAACGCATATCGCAGTCCATGCTGTTATGTACTTTAATTAATTTTATAGTGCTGCTTGGACTACATATGGTTGAGGGTTGTAAGACTATGCTAATTAAGTTGTTTATAAATTTTTTATAAGCATATGGTATATTATTGGATTAAATAATGATTTTATTCATAATATTAAAAAAGAAATGAAAATTATCTCACATTTGAATGTGAAAAACGAAGAGAAATATTTTCTTTTTCAATCAAATAATACTGAGAAATGTCTAGCATAAAAAATTGAAATATTTTTCATCTAGAATTGTCTCTTATTAATGATTCGGAAAAAGAAAAATCTTGGTTTTGTTATTATTCTTCGTTGGTTCGTTAAATGGATAAAAAATAACTTTGCTTACAAGAACTATTGGAACTATTTATAACGAATTTAATTGATTGTTTTATCATTTATATATAAAGAAT
>NW_022881485.1:0-75802 GCF_004382145.1 Drosophila mauritiana
GACATCCTTTGTTCTAATTTTACATCGCGCAGCTCTGAAAATACATCGCAGGTCATCTAGCTTATTGGCTCCCAGAGGGTACATGTAATTAAAACAAAACCATTACAAGTTTAGTGTTATTTTGTAAACACAATGGGCATAAGTTTAATTAGCATTAACGATGACGTGGCCAAGAATGGAACTGACTTAATATCAAATGGACACGTCATCAATTCATGAATACCGTCTCTGGGACGTAGATTTCCTACGAATTGGAATTTTATATCAAATACGATATTGTCAATATTTTATGAAGTAAATTTTGTGTACACCTTAGCATATAGTCATGTATATCTATTAGCAATTGTTTTAAATTTCATGTTGCTAGTTAATTACGCTAATTAATATTAAATATTTTTTGATTTTGATTGTCGATTATCAAAAACATAAGAACTTTTTTAAAAATATTGAATTATTTAGATACGAACCTCTTATTCTTTGGTCCTTGATTTACGACATCCTTTGTTCTAATTTACATCCGCGCAGCTCCTGAAACTACATCGCAGGTCATCTAGCTTATTGGCTCCCAGAGGGTACATGAAATTAAAACAAAACCATTACAAGTTTAGTGTTATTTGTAAACACAATGGGCATAAGTTTTAATTAGCATTAACGATGACGTGGCCAAGAATGGAACTGACTTAATATCAAATGGACCACGTCATCAATATATGAATACCGTCTCTGGTACGTAGATTTCCTATGAATTGGAATTTTATTTTAAAAAATTCGGTATTGTCAATATTTTTATGAAGTAAATTTTGTGTTCACCTTAGCGTCTTTAGTCATGTATATCTTAGCAATTGTTTTCAAATTTCATGTTGCTAGTTAATTACCGCTAATTAATATGAAATATTTTTGATTTTGATTCGATTTCAAAACACATAAGAACTTATTTTAAAAATATAACGAATTATTTAGATACGAACCTTTATTCTTTGGTCCTTGATTTACGACATCCTTTGTTCTAATTTTACATCCGCGCAGCTCCTGAAACTACATCGCAGGTCATCTAGCTTATTGGCTCCCAGAGGGTACATGTAATTAAAACAAAACCATTACAAGTTTAGTGTTATTTGTAAACACAATGGGCATAAGTTTTAATTAGCATTAACGATGACGTGGCCAAGAATGGAACTGACTTAATATCAAATGGACCACGTCATCAATTATGAATACCGTCTCTGGGACGTAGATTTCCTACGAATTGGAATTTTTTATTAAATTCGATATTGTCAATATTTTATGAAGTAAATTTTGTGTTCACCTCAGCATATTAGTCATGTATTAGCAATGTTTTAAATTTCATGTTGCTAGTTAATTACCGCTAATTAATATTAAATATTTTTTGATTTTGATTGTCGATTATCAAACAACATAAGAACTTATTTTAAAAATATAACGAATTATTTAGATACGAACCTCTTATTCTTGGTCCTTGATTTACGACATCCTTTGTTCTAATTTTACATCCGCGCAGCTCCTGAAACTACATCGCAGGTCATCTAGCTTATTGGCTCCCAGAGGGTACATGTAATTAAAACAAAACCATTACAAGTTTAGTGTTATTTGTAAACACAATGGGCATAAGTTTTAATTAGCATTAACGATGACGTGGCCAAGAATGGAACTGACTTAATATCAAATGGACCACGTCATCAATTCATGAATACCGTCTCTGGGACGTAGATTTCCTATGAATTGGAATTTTATTAAAATTCGATATTGTCAATATTTTTATGAAGTAAATTTTGTGTTCACCTTAGCATATTTAGTCATGTATTATTAGCAATTTTAAATTTCATGTTGCTAGTTAATTACCGCTAATTAATATGAAATATTTTTGATTTTGATTGTCGATTATCAAAACAATATAAGAACTTATTTTAAAAATATAACGAATTATTTAGATACGAACCTTTATTCTTGGTCCTTGATTACGACATCATTTGTGCTAATTTTACATCCAAGCAGCTCCTGAAACTATCGCAGGTCATCTAGCTTATTGGCTCCCAGAGGGTACATGTAATTAAAACAAAACCATTACAAGTTTAGTGTTATTTGTAAACACAATGGGCATAAGTTTTAATTAGCATTAACGATGACGTGGCCAAGAATGAACTGACTTAATATCAAATGGACCACGTCATCAATTCATGAATACCGTCTCTGGGACGTAGATTTCCTACGAATTGGAATTTTATTAAAAAATTCGATATTGTCAATATTTTTATGAAGTAAATTTTGTGTTCACCTTAGCATATTTAGTCATGTATATCTATTAGCAATTGTTTTAAATTTCATGTTGCTAGTTAATTACCGCTAATTAATATGAAATATTTTTTTTGATTGTCGATTATCAAAACAATATAAGAACTTATTTTAAAAATATAACGAATTATTTAGATACGAACCTTTTATTCTTGGTCCTTGATTGACATCATTTGTGCTAATTTTACATCCGCGCAGCTCCTGAAACTATATCGCAGGTCATCTAGCTTATTGGCTCCCAGAGGGTACATGTAATTAAAACAAACCATTACAAGTTTAGTGTTATTTGTAAACACAATGGGCATAAGTTTTAATTAGCATTAACGATGACGTGGCCAAGAATGGAACTGACTTAATATCAAATGGACCACGTCATCAATTCATGAATACCGTCTCTGGGACGTAGATTTCCTACGAATTGGAATTTTATAAAATTCGATATTGTCAATATTTTTATGAAGTAAATTTTGTGTTCACCTTAGCTTTAGTCATGTGCAATTGTTTTAAATTTCATGTTGCTAGTTAATCTAATTAATATTAAATATTTTTTTGATTTTGATTGTCGATTATCAAAACAACATAAGAACTTATTTTAAAAATATAACGAATTATTTAGATACGAACCTTTATTCTTGGTCCTTGATTTACGACATCCTTTGTTCTAATTTTACATCCGCGCAGCTCCTGAAACTACATCGCAGGTCATCTAGCTTATTGGCTCCCAGAGGGTACATGTAATTAAAACAAAACCATTACAAGTTTAGTGTTATTTGTAAACACAATGGGCATAAGTTTTAATTAGCATTAACGATGACGTGGCCAAGAATGGAACTGACTTAATATCAAATGGACCACGTCATCAATATATGAATACCGTCTCTGGGACGTAGATTTCCTATGAATTGGAATTTTATTAAAAAATTCGATATTGTCAATATTTTTGAAGTAAATTTTGTGTTCACCTTAGCATATTTAGTCATGTATATCTATTAGCAATTGTTTTAAATTTCATGTTGCTAGTTAATTACCGCTAATTAATATTAAATATTTTTTTGATTTTGATTGTCGATTATCAAAACATAAAGAACTTATTTTAAAAATATAACGAATTATTTAGATACGAACCTCTTATTCTTGGTCCTTGATTTACGACATCCTTTGTTCTAATTTTACATCCGCGCAGCTCCTGAAACTACATCGCAGGTCATCTAGCTTATTGGCTCCCAGAGGGTACATGTAATTAAAACAAAACCATTACAAGTTTAGTGTTATTTGTAAACAATGGGCATAAGTTTTAATTAGCATTAACGATGACGTGGCCAAGAATGGAACTGACTTAATATCAAATGGACCACGTCATCAATTATGAATACCGTCTCTGGGACGTAGATTTCCTATGAATTGGAATTTTATTAAAAATTCGATATTGTCAATATTTTTATGAAGTAAATTTTGTGTTCACCTTAGCATATTTAGTCATGTATATTATTAGCAATTTTAAATTTCATGTTGCTAGTTAATTACCGCTAATTAATATGAAATATTTTTGATTTTGATTGTCGATTATCAAAACAATATAAGAACTTATTTTAAAAATATACGAATTATTTAGATACGAACCTTTTTATTCTTGGTCCTTGATTACGACATCTTTGTTCTAATTTTACATCCGCGCAGCTCCTGAAACTACATCGCAGGTCATCTAGCTTATTGGCTCCCAGAGGGTACATGTAATTAAAAAAACCATTACAAGTTTAGTGTTTATTTGTAAACACAATGGGCATAAGTTTTAATTAGCATTAACGATGACGTGGCCAAGAATGAACTGACTTAATATCAAATGGACCACGTCATCAATTATGAATACCGTCTCTGGGACGTAGATTTCCTACGAATTGGAATTTTATATTAAATTCGATATTGTCAATAATTTTATGAAGTAAATTTTGTGTTCACCTTAGCATATTAGTCATGTATAGCAAGTGTTTCAAATTTCATGTTGCTAGTTAATACCGCTAATTAATATTAAATATTTTTTGATTTTGATTGTCGATTATCAAAACAACATAAGAACTTATTTTAAAAATATAACGAATTATTTAGATACGAACCTCTTATTCTTTGGTCCTTGATTTACGACATCCTTTGTTCTAATTTTACATCCGCGCAGCTCCTGAAACTACATCGCAGGTCATCTAGCTTATTGGCTCCCAGAGGGTACATGTAATTAAAACAAAACCATTACAAGTTTAGTGTTATTTGTAAACACAATGGGCATAAGTTTTAATTAGCATTAACGATGACGTGGCCAAGAATGGAACTGACTTAATATCAAATGGACCACGTCATCAATTCATGAATACCGTCTCTGGGACGTAGATTTCCTATGAATTGGAATTTTATTAAAAAATTCGATATTGTCAATATTTTTATGAAGTAAATTTTGTGTTCACCTTAGCATATTTAGTCATGTATATCTATTAGCAATTTTTAAATTTCATGTTGCTAGTTAATTACGCTAATTAATATGAAATATTTTTGATTTTGATTGTCGATTATCAAAACAATATAAGAACTTATTTTAAAAATATAACGAATTATTTAGATACGAACCTTTTATTCTTGGTCCTTGATTACCGACATCATTTGTGCTAATTTTACATCCGCGCAGCTCCTGAAACTATATCGCAGGTCATCTAGCTTATTGGCTCCCAGAGGGTACATGTAATTAAACAAAACCATTACAAGTTTAGTGTTATTTGTAAACACAATGGGCATAAGTTTTAATTTGCATTAACGATGACGTGGCCAAGAATGGAACTGACTTAATATCAAATGGACCACGTCATCAATTCATGAATACCGTCTCTGGGACGTAGATTTCCTACGAATTGGAATTTTATATAAATTCGATATTGTCAATATTTTTATGAAGTAAATTTTGTGTTCACCTTAGCATATTTAGTCATGTATATAGCAATTGTTTAAATTTCATGTTGCTAGTTAATTACCGCTAATTAATATTAAATATTTTTTGATTTTGATTGTCGATTATCAAAACAATAAGAACTTATTTTAAAAATATAACGAATTATTTAGATACGAACCTTTTATTCTTGGTCCTTGATTTACGACATTTTTGTTCTAATTTTACATCCGCGCAGCTCCTGAAACTACATCGCAGGTCATCTAGCTTATTGGCTCCCAGAGGGTACATGTAATTAAAACAAAACCATTACAAGTTTAGTTTTATTTGTAAACACAATGGGCATAAGTTTTAATTAGCATTAACGATGACGTGGCCAAGAATGGAACTGACTTAATATCAAATGGACCACGTCATCAATTATGAATACCGTCTCTGGGACGTAGATTTCCTACGAATTGGAATTTTATATTAAAAATTCGATATTGTCAATATTTTATGAAGTAAATTTTGTGTTCACCTTAGCATAGTCATGTATATCTATTAGCAATTGTTTAAATTTCATGTTGCTAGTTAATTACCGCTAATTAATATTAAATATTTTTGATTTTGATTGTCGATAATCAAAACAATAAGAACTTATTTTAAAAATATAACGAATTATTTTTAGATACGAACCTCTTATTCTTTGGTCCTTGATTTACGACATCCTTTGTTCTAATTTTACATCCGCGCAGCTCCTGAAACTACATCGCAGGTCATCTAGCTTATTGGCTCCCAGAGGGTACATGTAATTAAAACAAAACCATTACAAGTTTAGTGTTATTTGTAAACACAATGGGCATAAGTTTTAATTAGCATTAACGATGACGTGGCCAAGAATGGAACTGACTTAATATCAAATGGACCACGTCATCAATATATGAATACCGTCTCTGGGACGTAGATTTCCTACGAATTGGAATTTTATTAAAAATTCGATATTGTCAATATTTTTATGAAGTAAATTTTGTGTTCACCTTAGCATATTTAGTCATGTATCTATTAGCAATTTTTAAATTTCATGTTGCTAGTTAATTACCGCTAATTAATATTAAATATTTTTGATTTTGATTGTCGATTATCAAAACAATATAAGAACTTATTTTAAAAATATAACGAATTATTTAGATACGAACCTCTTATTCTTTGGTCCTTGATTTACGACATCCTTTGTTCTAATTTTACATCCGCGCAGCTCCTGAAACTACATCGCAGGTCATCTAGCTTATTGGCTCCCAGAGGGTACATGTAATTAAAACAAAACCATTACAAGTTTAGTGTTATTTGTAAACACAATGGGCATAAGTTTTAATTAGCATTAACGATGACGTGGCCAAGAATGGAACTGACTTAATATCAAATGGACCACGTCATCAATATATGAATACCGTCTCTGGGACGTAGATTTCCTACGAATTGGAATTTTATATTAAATTCGATATTGTCAATATTTTTATGAAGTAAATTTTGTGTTCACCTTAGCATATTTAGTCATGTATATCTATTAGCAATTTTTAAATTTCATGTTGCTAGTTAATTACCGCTAATTAATATTAAATTTTTTTGATTTTGATTGTCGATTATCAAAACAACATAAGAACTTATTTTAAAAATATAACGAATTATTTAGATACGAACCTCTTATTCTTTGGTCCTTGATTACGACATCCTTTGTTCTAATTTTTACATCCGCAGCTCCTGAAACTACATCGCAGGTCATCTAGCTTATTGGCTCCCAGAGGGTATGTAATTAAAACAAAACCATTACAAGTTTAGTGTTTATTTGTAAACACAATGGGCATAAGTTTTAATTAGCATTAACGATGACGTGGCCAAGAATGAACTGACTTAATATCAAATGGACCACGTCATCAATTATGAATACCGTCTCTGGGACGTAGATTTCCTACGAATTGGAATTTTATAAAATTCGATATTGTCAATATTTTTATGAAGTAAATTTTGTGTTCACCCTTCTTTAGTCATGTATATCTATTAGCAATTGTTTTTAAATTTCATGTTGCTAGTTAATTACCGCTAATTAATATTAAATATTTTTTGATTTTGATTGTCGATTATCAAAACAATAAGAACTTATTTTAAAAATATAACGAATTATTTAGATACGAACCTTTATTCTTTGGTCCTTGATTACGACATCCTTTTCTAATTTTACATCCGCGCAGCCCTGAAACTACATCGCAGGTCATCTAGCTTATTGGCTCCCAGAGGGTACATGTAATTAAAACAAACCATTACAAGTTTAGTGTTATTTGTAAACAAATGGGCATAAGTTTTAATTAGCATTAACGATGACGTGGCCAAGAATGGAACTGACTTAATATCAAATGGACCACGTCATCAATTCATGAATACCGTCTCTGGGACGTAGATTTCCTACGAATTGGAATTTTATATTAAATTCGATATTGTCAATATTTTTATGAAGTAAATTTTGTGTTCACCTTAGCATTAGTCATGTATATCTATTAGCAATTGTTTTAAATTTCATGTTGCTAGTTAATTACCGCTAATTAATATTAAATATTTTTTGATTTTGATTGTCGATTATCAAAACAACATAAGAACTTATTTTAAAAATATAACGAATTATTTAGATACGAACCTTTATTCTTGGTCCTTGATTACGACATCCTTTGTTCTAATTTTACATCCGCAGCTCCTGAAACTACATCGCAGGTCATCTAGCTTATTGGCTCCCAGAGGGTACATGTAATTAAAACAAAACCATTACAAGTTTAGTGTTATTTGTAAACACAATGGGCATAAGTTTTTAATGCATTAACGATGACGTGGCCAAGAATGAACTGACTTAATATCAAATGGACCACGTCATCAATATATGAATACCGTCTCTGGGACGTAGATTTCCTACGAATTGGAATTTTATATTAAATTCGATATTGTCAATATTTTATGAAGTAAATTTTGTGTTCACCTTAGCATCATTAGTCATGTATTAGCAATGTTTCAAATTTCATGTTGCTAGTTAATACCGCTAATTAATATTAAATATTTTTTGATTTTGATTGTCGATAATCAAACAACATAAGAACTTATTTTAAAAATATAACGAATTATTTAGATACGAACCTCTTATTCTTTGGTCCTTGATTTACGATCCTTTGTTCTAATTTTACATCCGCAGCTCCTGAAACTACATCGCAGGTCATCTAGCTTATTGGCTCCCAGAGGGTACATGTAATTAAAACAAAACCATTACAAGTTTAGTGTTATTTGTAAACACAATGGGCATAAGTTTTAATTAGCATTAACGATGACGTGGCCAAGAATGGAACTGACTTAATATCAAATGGACCACGTCATCAATTCATGAATACCGTCTCTGGGACGTAGATTTCCTATGAATTGGAATTTTATTAAAAATTCGATATTGTCAATATTTTTATGAAGTAAATTTTGTGTTCACCTTAGCATATTTAGTCATGTATATTAGCAATTATTAAATTTCATGTTGCTAGTTAATTACCGCTAATTAATATTAAATATTTTTTGATTTTGATTGTCGATTATCAAAACAATATAAGACTTATTTTAAAAATATAACGAATTATTTAGATACGAACCTTTTATTCTTTGGTCCTTGATTACGACATCATTTGTGCTAATTTTACATCCAGCAGCTCCTGAAACTATATCGCAGGTCATCTAGCTTATTGGCTCCCAGAGGGTACATGTAATTAAACAAAACCATTACAAGTTTAGTGTTATTGTAAACACAATGGGCATAAGTTTTACCAAGAACCTGTGGGTTTTCATAAATTAGCATTACGTGGCCAAGACTAGAACTGACTTAATTTCAAAAAACATTATCTAGAAATTAGTTTACTTAGGTCCAAACTAGGAAGCTTGCTAATGAGATTTTTATTTGCAAATTTTCCATTTGCTTAGTTTAATTTAAATAAGTAATTTTAAAAAATAAAAATATTCGGTATATATATGTTAAAAATAAGTTGACAAACACTAGAATATATACCATAAACAAAAACTATATTTGCACTACGTGCACTAATGAGAATCGATATTTAATATATGTTAAAAATATTAAGTTGACAAACACTAGAAATATATACTAGAAACAAAAACTATATTGCACTGTGCTGTGTAGCTTACGTGCTAATGAGAATCCGCAAAATTTTTACTTGCAAAATTTTCCATTTGCTTAGTTTATTTCTAATTAATTACTTATTCTTCATTAGTTTCTTTTGTCTCCCTGAAGTAAACTTGTGGATATTCCAATTCACCTTAGCATCACTTGGCACAATGGGCATAAGTTTTAATTAGCATTAACGATGACGTGGCCAACTGACTTAATATCAAATGGACCACGTCATCAATATATGAATACCACGTAGATTTCCTATGAATTGGAATTTTATTTAAATTCGATATTGTCAATATTTTTATGAAGTAAATTTTGTGTTCACCTATATTTAGTCATGTATATTAGCAATTATAAATTTCATGTTGCTAGTTAATTACCGGCTAAATTAATATGAAATATTTTTGATTTTTGATTGTCGATTATCAAACATATAGAAACTTATTTTAAAAATATAACGAATTATTTAGATACGAACCTTTTATTCCTTGGTCCTTGATTACCGACATCATTTGTGCTAATTTTACATCCAAGCAGCTCCTGAAACTATATCGCAGGTCATCTAGCTTATTGGCTCCCAGAGGGTACATGTAATTGAAACAAAACCATTACAAGTTTAGTGTTATTGTAAACACAATGGGCATAAGTTTTAATTAGCATTAACGATGACGTGGCCAAGAATGGAACTGACTTAATATCAAATGGACCACGTCATCAATTCATGAATACCGTCTCTGGGACGTAGATTTCCTACGAATTGGAATTTTATATCAAATACGATATTGTCAATATTTTTATGAAGTAAATTTTTGTCACCTTAGCATATATTAGTCATGTATTCTATTAGCAATTGTTTTTAAATTTCATGTTGCTAGTTAATTACCGCTAATTAATATTAAATATTTTTTGATTTTGATTGTCGATAATCAAAACAACATAAGAACTTATTTTAAAAATATAACGAATTATTTAGATACGAACCTCTTATTCTTTGGTCCTTGATTTACGACATCCTTTGTTCTAATTTTACATCCGCGCAGCTCCTGAAACTACATCGCAGGTCATCTAGCTTATTGGCTCCCAGAGGGTACATGTAATTAAAACAAAACCATTACAAGTTTAGTGTTATTTGTAAACACAATGGGCATAAGTTTTAATTAGCATTAACGATGACGTGGCCAAGAATGGAACTGACTTAATATCAAATGGACCACGTCATCAATTCATGAATACCGTCTCTGGGACGTAGATTTCCTATGAATTGGAATTTTATAAAAAATTCGATATTGTCAATATTTTTATGAAGTAAATTTTGTGTTCACCTTAGCATATTAGTCATGTATATCTATTAGCAATTTTTAAATTTCATGTTGCTAGTTAATTACCGCTAATTAATATGAAATATTTTTGATTTTGATTGTCGATTATCAAAACAATATAAGAACTTATTTTAAAAATATAACGAATTATTTAGATACGAACCTTTTATTCCTTGGTCCTTGATTACCGACATCATTTGTGCTAATTTTACATCCAAGCAGCTCCTGAAACTATATCGCAGGTTATCTAGCTTATTGGCTCCTAGAGGGTACATGTAATTGAAACAAAACCATTACAAGTTTAGTGTTAATTGTAACTACAATGGGTATTAGTTTTAATTAGCATTAACGATGACGTGGCCAAGAATGGAACTGACTTAATATCAAATGGACCACGTCATCAATTCATGAATACCGTCTCTGGGACGTAGATTTCCTACGAATTGGAATTTTAGTTAAAAAATTCGATATTGTCAATATTTTTATGAAGTAAATTTTGTGTTCACCTCAGCATATTTAGTCATGTATATCTATTAGCAATTATTTAAATTTCATGTTGCTAGTTAATTACCGCTAATTAATATGAAATATTTTTGATTTTGATTGTCGATTATCAAAACAATATAAGAACTTATTTTAAAAATATAACGAATTATTTAGATACAAACCTTTTATTCCTTGGGTCCTTGATTACCGACATCATTTTGTGCTAATTTTACATCCAAGCAGCTCCTTAAACTATATCGCAGGTCATCTAGCTTATTGGCTCCCAGACGGTACATGTAATTAAAACAAAACCATTACAAGTTTAGTGTATTTGGTTAAACACAATGGGCATAAGTTTTAATTAGCAATTAACGATGACGTGGCCAAGAATGGAACTGACTTAATATCAAATGGACCACGTCATCAATTCATGAATACCGTCTCTTGGGACGTAGATTTCCTATGAATTGGAATTTTAGTTAAAAAATTCGATATTGTCAATATTTTTATGAAGTAAATTTTGTGTTCACCTCAGCATATTTAGTCATGTATATCTATTAGCAATTATTTAAATTTCATGTTGCTAGTTAATTACCGCTAATTAATATGAAATATTTTTGATTTTGATTGTCGATTATCAAAACAATATAAGAACTTATTTTAAAAATATAACGAATATTTAGATACGAACCTTTTATTCCTTGGTCCTTGATTACCGACATCATTTGTGCTAATTTTACATCCAAGCAGCTCCTGAAACTATATCGCAGGTCATCTAGCTTATTGGCTCCCAGAGGGTACATGTAATTGAAACAAAACCATTACAAGTTTAGTGTTAATTGTAAACACAATGGGTATAAGTTTTAATTAGCATTAACGATGACGTGGCCAAGAATGGAACTGACTTATATCAAATGGACCACGTCATCAATTCATGAATACCGTCTCTGGGACGTAGATTTCCTACGAATTGGAATTTTATATCAAATACGATATTGTCAATATTTTTATGAAGTAAATTTTGTATACACCTTAGCATATATAGTCAGGTATATCTATTAGCAATTGTTTTAAATATCATGTTGCTAGTTAATTACCGCTAATTAATATTAAATATTTTTTGATTTTGATTGTCTATAATTAAAACAACACAGGAACTTATTCTAAAAATATAACGAATTATTTAGATACGAACCTCTTATTCTTTGGTCCTTGATTTACGACATCCTTTGTTCTAATTTTACATCCGCGCAGCTCCTGAAACTACATCGCAGGTCATCTAGCTTATTGGCTCCCAGAGGGTACATGTAATTAAAACAAAACCATTACAAGTTTAGTGTTATTTGTAAACACAATGGGCATAAGTTTTAATTAGCATTAACGATGACGTGGCCAAGAATGGAAATGACTTAATATCAAATGGAACACGTCATCAATTCATGAATACCGTCTCTGGACGTAGATTTCCTATGAATTGGAATTTTAGTTAAAAATTCGATATTGTCAATATTTTTATGAAGTAAATTTTTGTGTTCACCTTAGCATATTTAGTCATGTATATCTATTAGCAATTATTTAAATTTCATGTTGCTAGTTAATTACCGCTAATTAATATTAAATATTTTTTTGATTTTGATTGTCTATAATCAAAAACAACATAAGAACTTATTTTAAAAATATAACGAATTATTTAGATACGAACCTCTTATTCTTTGGTCCTTGATTTACGACATCCTTTGTTCTAATTTTACATCCGCGCAGCTCCTGAAACTACATCGCAGGTCATCTAGCTTATTGGCTCCCAGAGGGTACATGTAATTAAACAAAACCATTACAAGTTTAGTGTTATTTGTAAACACAATGGGCATAAGTTTTAATTAGCATTAACGATGACGTGGCCAAGAATGGAACTGACTTAATATCAAATGGACCACGTCATCAATTCATGAATACCGTCTCTGGGACGTAGATTTCCTATGAATTGGAATTTTAGTTAAAAATTCAATATTGTCAATATTTTTATGAGGTAAATTTTGTGTTCACCTTAGCATATTTAGTCATGTATATCTATTAGCAATTATTAAATTTCATGTTGCTAGTTTAATTACCGCTAATTAATATGAAATATTTTTGATTTTGATTGTCGATTATCAAAAACAATATAAGAACTTATTTTAAAAATATAACGAATTATTTAGATACGAACCTTTTATTCCTTGGTCCTTGATTACCGACATCATTTGTGCTAATTTTACATCCAAGCAGCTCCTGAAACTATATCGCAGGTTATCTAGCTTATTGGCTCCCAGAGGGTACATGTAATTGAAACAAAACTATTACAAGTTTAGTGTTAATTGTAAACACAATGGGTATAAGTTTTAATTAGCATTAACGATGACGTGGTTAAGAATGGAACTGACTTAATATCAAATGGACCACGTCATCAATTCATGAATACCGTCTCTGGGACGTAGATTTCCTACGAATTGGAATTTTATATCAAATACGATATGGCCAATATTTTTATGAAGTAAATTTTGTATACACCTTAGCATATATAGTCATGTATATCTATTAGCAATTGTTTTAAATATCATGTTGCTAGTTAATTACCGCTAATTAATATTAAATATTTTTTGATTTTGATTGTCTATAATCAAAACAACATAAGAACTTATTTTAAAAATATAACGAATTTTTTAGATACGAACCTCTTATTCTTTGGTCCTTGATTTACGACATCCTTTGTTCTAATTTTACATCCGCGCAGCTCCTGAAACTACATCGCAGGTCATCTAGCTTATTGGCTCCCAGAGGGTACATGAAATTAAAACAAAAACCATTACATGTTTAGTGTTATTTGTAAACACAATGGGCATAAGTTTTAATTAGCATTAACGATGACGTGGCCAAGAATGGAACTGACTTAATATCAAATGGACCACGTCATCAATTCATGAATACCGTCTCTGGGACGTAGATTTCCTATGAATTGGAATTTTAGTTAAAAAATTCGATATTGTCAATATTTTTATGAAGTAAATTTTGTGTTCACCTTAGCATATATAGTCATGTATATCTATTAGCAATTATTTAAATTTCATGTTGCTAGTTAATTACCGCTAATTAATATGAAATATTTTTGATTTTGATTGTCGGTTATCAAAACAATATAAGAACTTATTTTAAAAATATAAAGAATTATTTAGATACGAACCTTTTATTCCTTGGTCCTTGATTACCGACATCATTTGTGCTAATTTTACATCCAAGCAGCTCCTGAAACTATATCGCAGGTCATCTAGCTTATTGGCTCCCAGAGGGTACATGTAATTGAAACAAAACCATTACAAGTTTAGTGTTAATTGTAAACACAATGGGCATAAGTTTTAATTAGCAATAACGATGACGTGGCCAAGAATGGAACTGACTTAATATCAAATGGACCACGTCAGCAATTCATGAATACCGTCTCTGGGACGTAGATTTCCTACGAATTGGAATTTTATATCAAATACGATATTGTCAATATTTTTATGAAGTAAATTTTGTATACACCTTAGCATATATAGTCATGTATATCTATTAGCAATTATTAAATTTCATGTTGCTAGTTAATTACCGCTAATTAATATTAAATATTTTTTGATTTTGATTGTCTATAATCAAAACAACATAAGAACTTATTTTAAAAATATAACGAATTATTTAGATACGAACCTCTTATTCTTTGGTCCTTGATTTACGACATCCTTTGTTCTAATTTTACATCCGCGCAGCTCCTGAAACTACATCGCAGGTCATCTACCTTATTAGCTCCCAGAGGGTACATGTAATTAAAACAAAACCATTACAAGTTTAGTTTTATTTGTAAACAAAATGGGCATAAGTTTTAATTAGCATTAACGATGACGTGGCCAAGTGTAGAACTGACTTAATATCAAATGGACCACGTCATCAATATATGAATACCGTCTCTGGGACGTAGATTTCTTACGAATTGGAATTTTATATTCAATTCGATATTGTCAATAATTTTATGAAGTAAATTTTGTGTTCACCTCAGCATCATTAGTCATGTATTAGCAAGTGTTTCAAATTTCATGTTGCTAGTTAAGTACCGCTAATTAATATTAAATATTTTTTGATTTTGATTGTCGATTATCAAAACAATATAAGAACTTATTTTAAAAATATAACGAATTATTTAAATACGAACCTCTTATTCTTTGGTCCTTGATTTACGACATCCTTTGTTCTAATTTTACATCCGCGCAGCTCCTGAAACTACATCGCAGGTCATCTAGCTTATTGGCTCCCAGAGGGTACATGAAATTAAAACAAAACCAAGTTTAGTGTTATTTGTAAACACAATGGGCATAAGTTTTAATTAGCATTAACGATGACGTGGCCAAGAATGGAACTGACTTAATATCAAATGGACCACGTCATCAATATATGAATACCATCTCTGGTACGTAGATTTCCTATGAATTGGAATTTTATTTAAAAAATTCGGTATTGTCAATATTTTTATGAAGTAAAATTTTGTGTTCACCTTAGCGTCTTTAGTCATGTATATCTATTAGCAATTATTAAATTTCATGTTGCTAGTTAAGTACCGCTAATTAATATTAAATATTTTTGATTTTGATTGTCCATAATCAAAACAATATAAGAACTTATTCTAAAAATATAACGAATTATTTAGATACGAACCTCTTATTCTTTGGTCCTTGATTTACGACATCCTTTGTTCTAATTTTACATCCGCGCAGCTCCTGAAACTACATCGCAGGTCATCTAGCTTATTGGCTCCCAGAGGGTACATATAATTAAAACAAAACCATTACAAGTTTAGTGTTATTTGTAAACACAATGGGCATAAGTTTTAATTAGCATTAACGATGACGTGGCCAAGAATGGAACTGACTTAATATCAAATGGACCACGTCATCAATTCATGAATACAGTCTCTGGGACGTAGATTTCCTATGAATTGGAATTTTAGTTAAAAAATTCGATATTGTCAATATTTTTATGAAGTAAATTTTGTATACACCTTAGCATATATAGTCATGTATATCTATTAGCAATTGTTTTAAATTTCATGTTGCTAGTTAATTACCGCTAATTAATATTAAATATTTTTTGATTTTGATTGTCTATAATCAAAACAACATAAGAACTTATTTTAAAAATATAACGAATTATTTAGATACGAACCTCTTATTCTTTGGTCCTTGATTTACGACATCCTTTGTTCTAATTTTACATCCGCGCAGCTCCTGAAACTACATCGCAGGTCATCTAGCTTATTGGATCCCAGAGGGTACATGAAATTAAAACAAAACCATTACAAGTTTAGTGTTATTTGTAAACACAATGGGCATAAGTTTTAATTAGCATTAACGATGACGTGGCCAAGTATAGAACTGACTTAATATCAAATGGACCACGTCATCAATATATGAATACCGTCTCTGGGACGTAGATTTCCTACGAATTGGAATTTTATATCAAATACGATATTGTCAATATTTTTATGAAGTAAATTTTGTATACACCTTAGCATATATAGTCATGTATATCTATTAGCAATTGTTTTAAATTTCATGTTGCTAGTTAATTACCGCTAATTAATATTAAATATTTTTTGATTTTGATTGTCGATTATCAAAACAATATAAGAACTTAATTTAAAAATATAACGAATTATTTAGATACGAACCTTTTATTCCTTGGTCCTTGATTACCGACATCATTTGTGCTAATTTTACATCCAAGCAGCTCCTGAAACTATATCGCAGGTCATCTAGCTTATTGGCTCCCAGAGGGTACATGTAATTAAAACAAAACCATTACAAGTTTAGTGTTATTTGTAAACACAATGGGCATAAGTTTTAATTAGCATTAACGATGACGTGGCCAAGAATGGAACTGACTTAATATCAAATGGACCACGTCATCAATTCATGAATACCGTCTCTGGGACGTAGATTTCCTATGAATTGGAATTTTAGTTAAAAAATTCGATATTGTCAATATTTGTATGAAGTAAATTTTGTGTTCACCTCAGCATATTTAGTCATGTATATCTATTAGCAATTATTTAAATTTCATGTTGCTAGTTAATTACCGCTAATTAATATTAAATATTTTTTGATTTTGATTGTCGATTATCAAAACAATATAAGAACTTAATTTAAAAATATAACGAATTATTTAGATACGAACCTTTTATTCCTTGGTCCTTGATTACCGACATCATTTGTGCTAATTTTACATCCAAGCAGCTCCTGAAACTATATCGCAGGTCATCTAGCTTATTGGCTCCCAGAGGGTACATGTAATTGAAACAAAACCATTACAAGTTTAGTGTTAATTGTAAACACAATGGGCATAAGTTTTAATTAGCATTAACGATGACGTGGCCAAGTGTAGAACTGACTTAATATCAAATGGACCACGTCATCAATATATGAATACCGTCTCTGGGACGTAGATTTCTTACGAATTGGAATTTTATATTCAATTCGATATTGTCAATAATTTTATGAAGTAAATTTTGTGTTCACCTCAGCATCATTAGTCATGTATTAGCAAGTGTTTCAAATTTCATGTTGCTAGTTAAGTACCGCTAATTAATATTAAATATTTTTTGATTTTGATTGTCGATTATCAAAACAATATAAGAACTTATTTTAAAAATATAACGAATTATTTAAATACGAACCTCTTATTCTTTGGTCCTTGATTTACGACATCCTTTGTTCTAATTTTACATCCGCGCAGCTCCTGAAACTACATCGCAGGTCATCTAGCTTATTGGCTCCCAGAGGGTACATGAAATTAAAACAAAACCAAGTTTAGTGTTATTTGTAAACACAATGGGCATAAGTTTTAATTAGCATTAACGATGACGTGGCCAAGAATGGAACTGACTTAATATCAAATGGACCACGTCATCAATATATGAATACCATCTCTGGTACGTAGATTTCCTATGAATTGGAATTTTATTTAAAAAATTCGGTATTGTCAATATTTTTATGAAGTAAAATTTTGTGTTCACCTTAGCGTCTTTAGTCATGTATATCTATTAGCAATTATTAAATTTCATGTTGCTAGTTAAGTACCGCTAATTAATATTAAATATTTTTTGATTTTGATTGTCCATAATCAAAACAATATAAGAACTTATTCTAAAAATATAACGAATTATTTAGATACGAACCTCTTATTCTTTGGTCCTTGATTTACGACATCCTTTGTTCTAATTTTACATCCGCGCAGCTCCTGAAACTACATCGCAGGTCATCTAGCTTATTGGCTCCCAGAGGGTACATATAATTAAAACAAAACCATTACAAGTTTAGTGTTATTTGTAAACACAATGGGCATAAGTTTTAATTAGCATTAACGATGACGTGGCCAAGAATGGAACTGACTTAATATCAAATGGACCACGTCATCAATTCATGAATACCGTCTCTGGGACGTAGATTTCCTATGAATTGGAATTTTAGTTAAAAAATTCGATATTGTCAATATTTTTATGAAGTAAATTTTGTATACACCTTAGCATATATAGTCATGTATATCTATTAGCAATTGTTTTAAATTTCATGTTGCTAGTTAATTACCGCTAATTAATATTAAATATTTTTTGATTTTGATTGTCTATAATCAAAACAACATAAGAACTTATTTTAAAAATATAACGAATTATTTAGATACGAACCTCTTATTCTTTGGTCCTTGATTTACGACATCCTTTGTTCTAATTTTACATCCGCGCAGCTCCTGAAACTACATCGCAGGTCATCTAGCTTATTGGATCCCAGAGGGTACATGAAATTAAAACAAAACCATTACAAGTTTAGTGTTATTTGTAAACACAATGGGCATAAGTTTTAATTAGCATTAACGATGACGTGGCCAAGTATAGAACTGACTTAATATCAAATGGACCACGTCATCAATATATGAATACCGTCTCTGGGACGTAGATTTCCTACGAATTGGAATTTTATATCAAATACGATATTGTCAATATTTTTATGAAGTAAATTTTGTATACACCTTAGCATATATAGTCATGTATATCTATTAGCAATTGTTTTAAATTTCATGTTGCTAGTTAATTACCGCTAATTAATATTAAATATTTTTTGATTTTGATTGTCGATTATCAAAACAATATAAGAACTTAATTTAAAAATATAACGAATTATTTAGATACGAACCTTTTATTCCTTGGTCCTTGATTACCGACATCATTTGTGCTAATTTTACATCCAAGCAGCTCCTGAAACTATATCGCAGGTCATCTAGCTTATTGGCTCCCAGAGGGTACATGTAATTAAAACAAAACCATTACAAGTTTAGTGTTATTTGTAAACACAATGGGCATAAGTTTTAATTAGCATTAACGATGACGTGGCCAAGAATGGAACTGACTTAATATCAAATGGACCACGTCATCAATTCATGAATACCGTCTCTGGGACGTAGATTTCCTATGAATTGGAATTTTAGTTAAAAAATTCGATATTGTCAATATTTGTATGAAGTAAATTTTGTGTTCACCTCAGCATATTTAGTCATGTATATCTATTAGCAATTATTTAAATTTCATGTTGCTAGTTAATTACCGCTAATTAATATTAAATATTTTTTGATTTTGATTGTCGATTATCAAAACAATATAAGAACTTAATTTAAAAATATAACGAATTATTTAGATACGAACCTTTTATTCCTTGGTCCTTGATTACCGACATCATTTGTGCTAATTTTACATCCAAGCAGCTCCTGAAACTATATCGCAGGTCATCTAGCTTATTGGCTCCCAGAGGGTACATGTAATTGAAACAAAACCATTACAAGTTTAGTGTTAATTGTAAACACAATGGGCATAAGCTTTAATTAGCATTAACGATGACGTGGCCAAGAATGGAACTGACTTAATATCAAATGGACCACGTCATCAATTCATGAATATCGTCTCTGGGACGAAGATTTCCTACGAACTGGAATTTTATATCAAATACGATATTGTCAATATTTTTATGAAGTAAATTTTGTGTTCACCTTAGCATATATAGTCATGTATATCTATTAGCAATTGTTTTAAATTTCATGTTGCTAGTTAATTACCGCTAATTAATATGAAATATTTTTTGATTTTGATTGTCTATAATCAAAACAACATAAGAACTTATTTTAAAAATATAACGAATTATTTAGATACGAACCTTTTATTCCTTGGTCCTTGATTACCGACATCATTTGTGCTAATTTTACATCCAAGCAGCTCCTGAAACTATATCGCAGGTCATCTAGCTTATTGGCTCCCAGAGGGTACATGTAATTGAAACAAAACCATTACAAGTTTAGTGTTAATTGTAAACACAATGGGCATAAGTTTTAATTAGCATTAACGATGACGTGGCCAAGAATGGAACTGACTTAATATCAAATGGACCACGTCATCAATTCATGAATATCGTCTCTGGGACGAAGATTTCCTACGAACTGGAATTTTATATCAAATACGATATTGTCAATATTTTTATGAAGTAAATTTTGTATACACCTTAGCATATATAGTCATGTATATCTATTAGCAATTGTTTTAAATTTCATGTTGCTAGTTAATTACCGCTAATTAATATTAAATATTTTTTGATTTTGATTGTCTATAATCAAAACAACATAAGAACTTATTTTAAAAATATAACGAATTATTTAGATACGAACCTCTTATTCTTTGGTCCTTGATTTACGACATCCTTTGTTCTAATTTTACATCCGCGCAGCTCCTGAAACTACATCGCAGGTCATCTAGCTTATTGGCTCCCAGAGGGTACATGTAATTAAAACAAAACCATTACAAGTTTAGTGTTATTTGTAAACACAATGGGCATAAGTTTTAATTAGCATTAACGATGACGTGGCCAAGAATGGAACTGACTTAATATCAAATGGAACACGTCATCAATTCATGAATACCGTCTCTGGGACGTAGATTTCATATGAATTGGAATTTTAGTTAAAAAATTCGATATTGCCAATATTTTTATGAAGTAAATTTTGTGTTCACCTTAGCATATTTAGTCATGTATATCTATTAGCAATTATATAAATTTCATGTTGCTAGTTAATTACCTCTAATTAATATGAAATATTTTTGATTTTGATTGTCGATTATCAAAACAATATAAGAACTTATTTTAAAAATATAACGAATTATTTAGATACGAACCTTTTATTCCTTGGTCCTTGATTACCGACATCATTTGTGCTAATTTTACATCCAAGCAGCTCCTGAAACTATATCGGAGGTCATCTAGCTTATTGGCTCCCAGAGGGTACATGTAATTGAAACAAAACCATTACAAGTTTAGTGTTAATTGTAAACACAATGGGCATAAGTTTTAATTAGCATTAACGATGACGTGGCCAAGAATGGAACTGACTTAATATCAAATGGACCACGTCATCAATTCATGAATATCGTCTCTGGGACGAAGATTTCCTACGAACTGGAATTTTATATCAAATACGATATTGTCAATATTTTTATGAAGTAAATTTTGTATACACCTTAGCATATATAGTCATGTATATCTATTAGCAATTGTTTTAAATTTCATGTTGCTAGTTAATTACCGCTAATTAATATTAAATATTTTTTGATTTTGATTGTCTATAATCAAAACAACATAAGAACTTATTTTAAAAATATAACGAATTATTTAGATACGAACCTCTTATTCTTTGGTCCTTGATTTACGACATCCTTTGTTCTAATTTTACATCCGCGCAGCTCCTGAAACTACATCGCAGGTCATCTAGCTTATTGGCTCCCAGAGGGTACATGTAATTAAAACAAAACCATTACAAGTTTAGTGTTATTTGTAAACACAATGGGCATAAGTTTTAATTAGCATTAACGATGACGTGGCCAAGAATGGAACTGACTTAATATCAAATGGAACACGTCATCAATTCATGAATACCGTCTCTGGGACGTAGATTTCATATGAATTGGAATTTTAGTTAAAAAATTCGATATTGCCAATATTTTTATGAAGTAAATTTTGTGTTCACCTTAGCATATTTAGTCATGTATATCTATTAGCAATTATATAAATTTCATGTTGCTAGTTAATTACCTCTAATTAATATGAAATATTTTTGATTTTGATTGTCGATTATCAAAACAATATAAGAACTTATTTTAAAAATATAACGAATTATTTAGATACGAACCTTTTATTCCTTGGTCCTTGATTACCGACATCATTTGTGCTAATTTTACATCCAAGCAGCTCCTGAAACTATATCGGAGGTCATCTAGCTTATTGGCTCCCAGAGGGTACATGTAATTGAAACAAAACCATTACAAGTTTAGTGTTAATTGTAAACACAATGGGCATAAGTTTTAATTAGCATTAACGATGACGTGGCCAAGAATGGAACTGACTTAATATCAAATGGACCACGTCATCAATTCATGAATACCGTCTCTGGGACGTAGATTTCCTACGAATTGGAATTTTATATAAAATACGATATTGTCAATATTTTTATGAAGTAAATTTTGTGTACACCTTAGCATATATAGTCATGTATATCTATTAGCAATTGTTTTCAATTTCATGTTGCTAGTTAATTACCGCTAATTAATATTAAATATTTTTTGATTTTGATCATCGATTGTCAAAACAACATAAGAACTTATTTTAAAAATATATTGAATTATTTAGATACAAACCTCTTATTCTATGGTCCTTGATTTACGACATCCTTTGTTCTAATTTTACATCCGCGCAGCTCCTGAAACTACATCGCAGGTCATCTACCTTATTGGCTCCCAGAGGGTACATGTAATTAAAACAAAACCATTACAAGTTTAGTTTTATTTGTAAACAGAATGGGCATAAGTTTTAATTTGCATTAACGATGACGTGGCCAAGTATAGAACTGACTTAATTTCAAATGGACCTCGTCATCAATTTATGAATACCGTCTCTGGGACGTAGATTTCCTACGAATTGGAATTTTATATTAAATTCGATATTGTCAATAATTTTATGAAGTAAATTTTGTGTTCACCTCAGCATCATTAGTCATGTATTAGCAAGTGTTTAAAATTTCAATATCATCATCAATATATGAATACCGTCTCTGGGACGTAGATTTCCTACGAATTGGAATTTTATATTAAATTCGATATTGTCAATAATTTTATGAAGTAAATTTTGAATTCACCTCAGCATCATTAGTCATGTATTAGCAAGTGTTTCAAATTTCATGTTGCTAGTTAAGTACCGCTAATTAATATTAAATATTTTTTGATTTTGATTGTCTATAATCAAAACAACATAAGAACTTATTTTAAAAATATAACGAATTTTTTAGATACGAACCTCTTATTCTTTGGTCCTTGATTTACGACATCCTTTGTTCTAATTTTACATCCGCGCAGCTCCTGAAACTACATCGCAGGTCATCTAGCTTATTGGCTCCCAGAGGGTACATGTAATTAAAACAAAACCATTACAAGTTTAGTGTTATTTGTAAACACAATGGGCATAAGTTTTAATTACATTAACGATGACGTGGCCAAGAATGGAACTGACTTAATATCAAATGGACCACGTCATCAATTCATGAATACCGTCTCTGGGACGTAGATTTCCTATGAATTGGAATTTTAGTTAAAAAATTCGATATTGCTAATATTTTTATGAAGTAAATTTTGTGTTCACCTTAGCACATTTAGTCATGTATATCTATTAGCAATTATTTTAAATTTCATGTTGCTAGTTAATTACCGGTAATTAATATGAAATATTTTTGATTGTCGATTATCAAAACAATATAAGAACTTATTTTAAAAATATAACGAATTATTTAGATACAAACCTTTTATTCCTTGGTCCTTGGATACCGACATCATTTGTGCTAATTTTACATCCAAGCAGCTCCTTAAACTATATCGCAGGTCATCTAGCTTATTGGCTCCCAGAGGGTACATGTAATTGAAACAAAACCATTACAAGTTTAGTGTTAATTGTAAACACAATGGGCATAAGTTTTAATTAGCATTAACGATGACGTGGCCAAGTATAGAACTGACTTAATATCAAATGGACCACGTCATCAATATATGAATACCGTCTCTGGGACGTAGATTTCCTACGAATTGGAATTTTATATCAAATACGATATTGTCAATATTTTTATGAAGTAAATTTTGTATACACCTTAGCATATATAGTCATGTATATCTATTAGCAATTGTTTTAAATTTCATGTTGCTAGTTAATTACCGCTAATTAATATTAAATATTTTTTGATTTTGATTGTCGATTATCAAAACAATATAAGAACTTAATTTAAAAATATAACGAATTATTTAGATACGAACCTTTTATTCCTTGGTCCTTGATTACCGACATCATTTGTGCTAATTTTACATCCAAGCAGCTCCTGAAACTATATCGCAGGTCATCTAGCTTATTGGCTCCCAGAGGGTACATGTAATTAAAACAAAACCATTACAAGTTTAGTGTTATTTGTAAACACAATGGGCATAAGTTTTAATTAGCATTAACGATGACGTGGCCAAGAATGGAACTGACTTAATATCAAATGGACCACGTCATCAATTCATGAATACCGTCTCTGGGACGTAGATTTCCTATGAATTGGAATTTTAGTTAAAAAATTCGATATTGTCAATATTTGTATGAAGTAAATTTTGTGTTCACCTCAGCATATTTAGTCATGTATATCTATTAGCAATTATTTAAATTTCATGTTGCTAGTTAATTACCGCTAATTAATATTAAATATTTTTTGATTTTGATTGTCGATTATCAAAACAATATAAGAACTTAATTTAAAAATATAACGAATTATTTAGATACGAACCTTTTATTCCTTGGTCCTTGATTACCGACATCATTTGTGCTAATTTTACATCCAAGCAGCTCCTGAAACTATATCGCAGGTCATCTAGCTTATTGGCTCCCAGAGGGTACATGTAATTGAAACAAAACCATTACAAGTTTAGTGTTAATTGTAAACACAATGGGCATAAGCTTTAATTAGCATTAACGATGACGTGGCCAAGAATGGAACTGACTTAATATCAAATGGACCACGTCATCAATTCATGAATATCGTCTCTGGGACGAAGATTTCCTACGAACTGGAATTTTATATCAAATACGATATTGTCAATATTTTTATGAAGTAAATTTTGTGTTCACCTTAGCATATATAGTCATGTATATCTATTAGCAATTGTTTTAAATTTCATGTTGCTAGTTAATTACCGCTAATTAATATGAAATATTTTTTGATTTTGATTGTCTATAATCAAAACAACATAAGAACTTATTTTAAAAATATAACGAATTATTTAGATACGAACCTTTTATTCCTTGGTCCTTGATTACCGACATCATTTGTGCTAATTTTACATCCAAGCAGCTCCTGAAACTATATCGCAGGTCATCTAGCTTATTGGCTCCCAGAGGGTACATGTAATTGAAACAAAACCATTACAAGTTTAGTGTTAATTGTAAACACAATGGGCATAAGTTTTAATTAGCATTAACGATGACGTGGCCAAGAATGGAACTGACTTAATATCAAATGGACCACGTCATCAATTCATGAATATCGTCTCTGGGACGAAGATTTCCTACGAACTGGAATTTTATATCAAATACGATATTGTCAATATTTTTATGAAGTAAATTTTGTATACACCTTAGCATATATAGTCATGTATATCTATTAGCAATTGTTTTAAATTTCATGTTGCTAGTTAATTACCGCTAATTAATATTAAATATTTTTTGATTTTGATTGTCTATAATCAAAACAACATAAGAACTTATTTTAAAAATATAACGAATTATTTAGATACGAACCTCTTATTCTTTGGTCCTTGATTTACGACATCCTTTGTTCTAATTTTACATCCGCGCAGCTCCTGAAACTACATCGCAGGTCATCTAGCTTATTGGCTCCCAGAGGGTACATGTAATTAAAACAAAACCATTACAAGTTTAGTGTTATTTGTAAACACAATGGGCATAAGTTTTAATTAGCATTAACGATGACGTGGCCAAGAATGGAACTGACTTAATATCAAATGGAACACGTCATCAATTCATGAATACCGTCTCTGGGACGTAGATTTCATATGAATTGGAATTTTAGTTAAAAAATTCGATATTGCCAATATTTTTATGAAGTAAATTTTGTGTTCACCTTAGCATATTTAGTCATGTATATCTATTAGCAATTATATAAATTTCATGTTGCTAGTTAATTACCTCTAATTAATATGAAATATTTTTGATTTTGATTGTCGATTATCAAAACAATATAAGAACTTATTTTAAAAATATAACGAATTATTTAGATACGAACCTTTTATTCCTTGGTCCTTGATTACCGACATCATTTGTGCTAATTTTACATCCAAGCAGCTCCTGAAACTATATCGGAGGTCATCTAGCTTATTGGCTCCCAGAGGGTACATGTAATTGAAACAAAACCATTACAAGTTTAGTGTTAATTGTAAACACAATGGGCATAAGTTTTAATTAGCATTAACGATGACGTGGCCAAGAATGGAACTGACTTAATATCAAATGGACCACGTCATCAATTCATGAATACCGTCTCTGGGACGTAGATTTCCTACGAATTGGAATTTTATATAAAATACGATATTGTCAATATTTTTATGAAGTAAATTTTGTGTACACCTTAGCATATATAGTCATGTATATCTATTAGCAATTGTTTTCAATTTCATGTTGCTAGTTAATTACCGCTAATTAATATTAAATATTTTTTGATTTTGATCATCGATTGTCAAAACAACATAAGAACTTATTTTAAAAATATATTGAATTATTTAGATACAAACCTCTTATTCTATGGTCCTTGATTTACGACATCCTTTGTTCTAATTTTACATCCGCGCAGCTCCTGAAACTACATCGCAGGTCATCTACCTTATTGGCTCCCAGAGGGTACATGTAATTAAAACAAAACCATTACAAGTTTAGTTTTATTTGTAAACAGAATGGGCATAAGTTTTAATTTGCATTAACGATGACGTGGCCAAGTATAGAACTGACTTAATTTCAAATGGACCTCGTCATCAATTTATGAATACCGTCTCTGGGACGTAGATTTCCTACGAATTGGAATTTTATATTAAATTCGATATTGTCAATAATTTTATGAAGTAAATTTTGTGTTCACCTCAGCATCATTAGTCATGTATTAGCAAGTGTTTAAAATTTCAATATCATCATCAATATATGAATACCGTCTCTGGGACGTAGATTTCCTACGAATTGGAATTTTATATTAAATTCGATATTGTCAATAATTTTATGAAGTAAATTTTGAATTCACCTCAGCATCATTAGTCATGTATTAGCAAGTGTTTCAAATTTCATGTTGCTAGTTAAGTACCGCTAATTAATATTAAATATTTTTTGATTTTGATTGTCTATAATCAAAACAACATAAGAACTTATTTTAAAAATATAACGAATTTTTTAGATACGAACCTCTTATTCTTTGGTCCTTGATTTACGACATCCTTTGTTCTAATTTTACATCCGCGCAGCTCCTGAAACTACATCGCAGGTCATCTAGCTTATTGGCTCCCAGAGGGTACATGTAATTAAAACAAAACCATTACAAGTTTAGTGTTATTTGTAAACACAATGGGCATAAGTTTTAATTACATTAACGATGACGTGGCCAAGAATGGAACTGACTTAATATCAAATGGACCACGTCATCAATTCATGAATACCGTCTCTGGGACGTAGATTTCCTATGAATTGGAATTTTAGTTAAAAAATTCGATATTGCTAATATTTTTATGAAGTAAATTTTGTGTTCACCTTAGCACATTTAGTCATGTATATCTATTAGCAATTATTTTAAATTTCATGTTGCTAGTTAATTACCGGTAATTAATATGAAATATTTTTGATTGTCGATTATCAAAACAATATAAGAACTTATTTTAAAAATATAACGAATTATTTAGATACAAACCTTTTATTCCTTGGTCCTTGGATACCGACATCATTTGTGCTAATTTTACATCCAAGCAGCTCCTTAAACTATATCGCAGGTCATCTAGCTTATTGGCTCCCAGACGGTACATGTTATTAAAACAAAACCATTACAAGTTTAGTGTTATTTGTAAACACAATGGGCATAAGTTTTAATTAGCATTAACGATGACGTGGCCAAGAATGGAACTGACTTAATATCAAATGGACCACGTCATCAATTCATGAATATCGTCTCTGGGACGAAGATTTCCTACGAACTGGAATTTTATATCAAATACGATATTGTCAATATTTTTATGAAGTAAATTTTGTATACACCTTAGCATATATAGTCATGTATATCTATTAGCAATTGTTTTAAATTTCATGTTGCTAGTTAATTACCGCTAATTAATATGAAATATTTTTTGATTTTGATTGTCTATAATCAAAACAACATAAGAACTTATTTTAAAAATATAACGAATTATTTAGATACGAACCTTTTATTCCTTGGTCCTTGATTACCGACATCATTTGTGCTAATTTTACATCCAAGCAGCTCCTGAAACTATATCGCAGGTCATCTAGCTTATTGGCTCCCAGAGGGTACATGTAATTGAAACAAAACCATTACAAGTTTAGTGTTAATTGTAAACACAATGGGCATAAGTTTTAATTAGCATTAACGATGACGTGGCCAAGAATGGAACTGACTTAATATCAAATGGACCACGTCATCAATTCATGAATATCGTCTCTGGGACGAAGATTTCCTACGAACTGGAATTTTATATCAAATACGATATTGTCAATATTTTTATGAAGTAAATTTTGTATACACCTTAGCATATATAGTCATGAATATCTATTAGCAATTGTTTTAAATTTCATGTTGCTAGTTAATTACCGCTAATTAATATTAAATATTTTTTGATTTTGATTGTCTATAATCAAAACAACATAAGAACTTATTTTAAAAATATAACGAATTATTTAGATACGAACCTCTTATTCTTTGGTCCTTGATTTACGACATCCTTTGTTCTAATTTTACATCCGCGCAGCTCCTGAAACTACATCGCAGGTCATCTAGCTTATTGGCTCCCAGAGGGTACATGTAATTAAAACAAAACCATTACAAGTTTAGTGTTATTTGTAAACACAATGGGCATAAGTTTTAATTAGCATTAACGATGACGTGGCCAAGAATGGAACTGACTTAATATCAAATGGAACACGTCATCAATTCATGAATACCGTCTCTGGGACGTAGATTTCCTATGAATTGGAATTTTAGTTAAAAAATTCGATATTGTCAATATTTTTATGAAGTAAATTTTGTGTTCACCTTAGCATATTTAGTCATGTATATCTATTAGCAATTATATAAATTTCATGTTGCTAGTTAATTACCGCTAATTAATATGAAATATTTTTGATTTTGATTGTCGATTATCAAAACAATATAAGAACTTATTTTAAAAATATAACGAATTATTTAGATACGAACCTTTTATTCCTTGGTCCTTGATTACCGACATCATTTGTGCTAATTTTACATCCAAGCAGCTCCTGAAACTATATCGGAGGTCATCTAGCTTATTGGCTCCCAGAGGGTACATGTAATTGAAACAAAACCATTACAAGTTTAGTGTTAATTGTAAACACAATGGGCATAAGTTTTAATTAGCATTAACGATGACGTGGCCAAGAATGGAACTGACTTAATATCAAATGGACCACGTCATCAATTCATGAATACCGTCTCTGGGACGTAGATTTCCTACGAATTGGAATTTTATATAAAATACGATATTGTCAATATTTTTATGAAGTAAATTTTGTGTACACCTTAGCATATATAGTCATGTATATCTATTAGCAATTGTTTTCAATTTCATGTTGCTAGTTAATTACCGCTAATTAATATTAAATATTTTTTGATTTTGATCATCGATTGTCAAAACAACATAAGAACTTATTTTAAAAATATATTGAATTATTTAGATACAAACCTCTTATTCTATGGTCCTTGATTTACGACATCCTTTGTTCTAATTTTACATCCGCGCAGCTCCTGAAACTACATCGCAGGTCATCTACCTTATTGGCTCCCAGAGGGTACATGTAATTAAAACAAAACCATTACAAGTTCAGTTTTATTTGTAAACAGAATGGGCATAAGTTTTAATTTGCATTAACGATGACGTGGCCAAGTATAGAACTGACTTAATTTCAAATGGACCTCGTCATCAATTTATGAATACCGTCTCTGGGACGTAGATTTCCTACGAATTGGAATTTTATATTAAATTCGATATTGTCAATAATTTTATGAAGTAAATTTTGTGTTCACCTCAGCATCATTAGTCATGTATTAGCAAGTGTTTAAAATTTCAATATCATCATCAATATATGAATACCGTCTCTGGGACGTAGATTTCCTACGAATTGGAATTTTATATTAAATTCGATATTGTCAATAATTTTATGAAGTAAATTTTGAATTCACCTCAGCATCATTAGTCATGTATTAGCAAGTGTTTCAAATTTCATGTTGCTAGTTAAGTACCGCTAATTAATATTAAATATTTTTTGATTTTGATTGTCTATAATCAAAACAACATAAGAACTTATTTTAAAAATATAACGAATTTTTTAGATACGAACCTCTTATTCTTTGGTCCTTGATTTACGACATCCTTTGTTCTAATTTTACATCCGCGCAGCTCCTGAAACTACATCGCAGGTCATCTAGCTTATTGGCTCCCAGAGGGTACATGTAATTAAAACAAAACCATTACAAGTTTAGTGTTATTTGTAAACACAATGGGCATAAGTTTTAATTACATTAACGATGACGTGGCCAAGAATGGAACTGACTTAATATCAAATGGACCACGTCATCAATTCATGAATACCGTCTCTGGGACGTAGATTTCCTATGAATTGGAATTTTAGTTAAAAAATTCGATATTGCTAATATTTTTATGAAGTAAATTTTGTGTTCACCTTAGCACATTTAGTCATGTATATCTATTAGCAATTATTTTAAATTTCATGTTGCTAGTTAATTACCGGTAATTAATATGAAATATTTTTGATTGTCGATTATCAAAACAATATAAGAACTTATTTTAAAAATATAACGAATTATTTAGATACAAACCTTTTATTCCTTGGTCCTTGGATACCGACATCATTTGTGCTAATTTTACATCCAAGCAGCTCCTTAAACTATATCGCAGGTCATCTAGCTTATTGGCTCCCAGACGGTACATGTTATTAAAACAAAACCATTACAAGTTTAGTGTTATTTGTAAACACAATGGGCATAAGTTTTAATTAGCATTAACGATGACGTGGCCAAGAATGGAACTGACTTAATATCAAATGGACCACGTCATCAATTCATGAATATCGTCTCTGGGACGAAGATTTCCTACGAACTGGAATTTTATATCAAATACGATATTGTCAATATTTTTATGAAGTAAATTTTGTATACACCTTAGCATATATAGTCATGTATATCTATTAGCAATTGTTTTAAATTTCATGTTGCTAGTTAATTACCGCTAATTAATATGAAATATTTTTTGATTTTGATTGTCTATAATCAAAACAACATAAGAACTTATTTTAAAAATATAACGAATTATTTAGATACGAACCTTTTATTCCTTGGTCCTTGATTACCGACATCATTTGTGCTAATTTTACATCCAAGCAGCTCCTGAAACTATATCGCAGGTCATCTAGCTTATTGGCTCCCAGAGGGTACATGTAATTGAAACAAAACCATTACAAGTTTAGTGTTAATTGTAAACACAATGGGCATAAGTTTTAATTAGCATTAACGATGACGTGGCCAAGAATGGAACTGACTTAATATCAAATGGACCACGTCATCAATTCATGAATATCGTCTCTGGGACGAAGATTTCCTACGAACTGGAATTTTATATCAAATACGATATTGTCAATATTTTTATGAAGTAAATTTTGTATACACCTTAGCATATATAGTCATGTATATCTATTAGCAATTGTTTTAAATTTCATGTTGCTAGTTAATTACCGCTAATTAATATTAAATATTTTTTGATTTTGATTGTCTATAATCAAAACAACATAAGAACTTATTTTAAAAATATAACGAATTATTTAGATACGAACCTCTTATTCTTTGGTCCTTGATTTACGACATCCTTTGTTCTAATTTTACATCCGCGCAGCTCCTGAAACTACATCGCAGGTCATCTAGCTTATTGGCTCCCAGAGGGTACATGTAATTAAAACAAAACCATTACAAGTTTAGTGTTTGTTCATAAATAAAACCGCCAGTGTTACTGTTTAGTTTGATTTATTGGTTACTTCAGACACTTAGTAGTAATTAATTCGACACCGATGCGTACGTTTTCTCGACGATCAAAAATGTGACTAACTTAAGCTTTGGCTGTACTCACGCCATACGATTAAACTAGCATAAGACGTAAACAAGTTACAGTTAGAAGAGAGTTAGAAGTTTGGAAAAGTACTGGGCAAGCTCGCGGACAATTACAGCAGTGCGATGCTTACATTGATTCCGCTGATAAGCTCCGCTGAAGCTGCAGACAAATGTAAACAAAGATAAAGGGTGACTTGTTCGCGTAGACAGGCTGTCTCGTTCCCAAACATACCGGCCCCCCTGAACGGTTGTTCAGCAGAGAGGCAGTACAGCGATTTTGGCAATTGGGCGTTTGTATAATCCGTGAGCAGTCTTCACTGTAACGACTCGGACCTTGTTGTCGATTCCTGCGTGCACTGCGGTGATGCGGCCAAGAATCCATTTAGAGGGCGGTAGATTGGGCTCCTTGAGTACTACCAGTGTGTCGATCTTCAGATTCTCGGTTTCCAGATGCCACTTTGTCCGCTCATGAAGAGAGGTCAGATATTCCATATGCCACCTTTTCCAAAAGCCTTGAACCATGGCTTGCAGCTGATTCCACCTCTCCAATCGATTGACTTGCATATCCAGACGACAGGGTTCAGGCAATGCAGTATACGGAGATCCAGTCAAAAAGTGAGCAGGCGTCAGTGGATCCAAAGAATTATCCCCAGTTGGGCACAGCGGGCGTGAATTCAGGATAGCTTCAATTTGGGTCAGGACAGTAGAGAGCTCCTCAAACGTTAAAGCCTTTGATCCAAGTATCCGTTTCATATGGAGTTTAATTGAGCGAATTCCAGCTTCCCACATCCCTCCAAAATGGGGAGCAGACGGGGGTATAAAGTGCCAAGAAATCCCTTCATTGGCAAAGAATCCTGCTAGTTCCTCATCTTTGGCTTGTTGAATGGCCAGACGTCTCATGTCATCCAAAGTTTGCTCGCCTCCATGAAATGTAGTTCCATTGTCCGAATACAGGTCAGTAGGCTTCGCTCGGCGGGCAATGAATCGTTGAAAGGCTGCGATGAAAGCCTGTGTAGTTAGATCACTAACAACCTCGATGTGAAGTGCCTTTGTAGTGAGGCACACGAAAATAGAAAACCATGCCTTTCCGATGCGTGGAGTTCTTCCCTTTGATTCCTTGATTGCGATCGGTCCAGCGTAGTCCAGCCCTGTGTGTTGAAAGCAGCGGCTAGCTTGAACTCGAGGAATTGGTAGCTCTCCCATGATCTGGTTGCTTGTGCCCTTTCGTTGAAGAAAACAGGATTTGCATTGGAAGACTGCCTTTCTGACGAGATTGCGGGCTCCCAGAATCCAGTACTGCTGACGAAGATTGGTGAACGTTGCATCAACTCCAGTGTGCAGATAGGAGACATGAAAATGTCGAACCAGCAGTCCAGCTAGTGGTGTATCTTTAGGTATCAGAATCGGGTGCTTGGCGTTGTAGTTGAGTGTAGATTGCTCGATTCTCCCACCGACTCGCATTACTCCATAATCATCCAGAAACGGAGAAAACCGGATAAGATGCGATTTAGCGTTAAGCTGGCGTCGATTCTCTAGCTGCGCATATTCTCTGGCAAAGGATTTTTGTTGCACATGTCGAAGAAGTCGGCGCTGTGCGTCCAGCAACTCTTCAGACGTAAGGAATGGTGCCGAATTCCTATGATGGGATCGAAGAGTGTGAATAAAGCGATGACAGTAGCTAGATACCCTTATAAGACGCGTCCAGGTTGAGAATTTGTGGATGAGTAACTCGTGTATACTTTCATCAGGAAAGTTATGTAGAGTCGTGGGCTTTATGGCTCGTTCTTCGGTGTTGACATCGAAACTTGAAGATACGCTGAACTTGCTTGTAGAAGGTGGCCACTCAGAGGTGGGTGTGGCCAGCCAGGACGGACCTTTCCACCACAGTCGATGCTCCAGAAGCTTTGACGGATGAAGTCCTCGGGAAGCACAATCTGCAGGATTGTCTTCCGTGCGAACATGGTTCCAGCAGCTACGGGGAAAGTCGCTCAATATCTCAGAAGTTCGGTTGCAGACGTAGGTGTTCCACCGTCGAGGGGGAGCTGAAAGCCAATGTAGCACAATTTCTGAATCTGTCCAGCAGCTCGTGCTGAAAAGAGGAATTGTTAATGATGTTTTGACAATAGAAAGCAATCGAGATAGAAGTAACGCAGCGTTTAGCTCCAAACGTGGAATTGATACGGGCTTGATCGGGGCCACTCGTGTTTTGGCGGCAACCAGAGTTACTTGAAAGCTGCATCCAACTGCAACTCGAGCGTAAACTACCGCACCGTAGGCGTGCGAGGATGCGTCGGCGAATCCGTGTAGTTGAACATCTTGAAATGGTGACGCAATATACCGTGGTACTTGGCATTGCGTAAGTGCTGGCAAATCCTCTAATAAGGCTCTCCAGCGCGTACGTAGACTTCAGGAATGGGGTCGTCCCACTGCAGGACACTTGTCCAGCTTTCTTGGAAGATTAGCTTGAGTAGAACTGTGACCGGCGCTACCAGTCCAAGCGGATCATAAATTCTTGATAGCTGAGACAAGAGTTCTCTTTTCGTCGGAGAAATGGTCGCATCGCATCCCTTTAGGTTGAGATACAGAACGTCCTTCCCAGGGTTCCATTGGATACCAAGAACTTTGACAGGTGAATCCGCAGCTGATTTGTTGAGGAGCTGGATAGGTTCAAAACATCTATCTTCATCTGGTAATGATTTCAGAAGACGCCAACTATTAGAACTCCATTTGCGTAGCTTGAATTTTCCCTTATCCAAGAGGGCTATAAGCTCGTCCTTGAGAATCATAAGCTCCTCGAATGTGTTGGCGCCTGTAGGGATATCGTCCACATAGGCATCGTGCAGAAGAGCGTGAGCTGCTGCAGGGTATTCATGGCCATGATCGTCGGCAAGTTGCTTTAGAACTCGAACAGCCAGAAATGGTGACGGTGCCAATCCGTAGGTAACCGTCAGCAGGCGAAAATGAAGCAGAGGTTCATTCTCAGTCGTGCGCCAAACAATGCGCTGAAAATTGGCGTGTGGCTTAAAGATTTTAATGCCTCGAAACATCTTTTCGACATCTGCGCATAAAACATATTGGTGCTGCCGGAAGCGTAGACAAACGCCAAAAAGATCGCGTTGAATCGGTGGACCAATATGTAGTCTGTCATTGAGCGATACTCCAGAGCTGTCCTTTCCTGATCCATCAAAAACTACACGACATTTGGTAGTCAGACTGTCCAGTTTGATGACAGCGTGGTGCGGCAAATAGAAGCAGGTGTCTGGGGACTCCTCAACCTGAGCCGAGGTCAGTTGTTCCATATGTCCACGTTGCAAGTAGTCGTCCAGGAAAGCTTCGTACTGCTGCTTCAATTCTGGATACCGACGAAATTTGCGTTCCAGCGAGAAGAAGCGATTGATGGCCTGTGGCAAGGTTGAATCAATAGGCGGTGCCTTCTCCTTGAAGGGATACTCGACGACGTACACCCCGTCCGTCGAGCGCTTGTGTGTGGCAGCAAAATGACGCTCTGTGGGATCGCTGGCGTCCAGGAGAGCCTGGTTAGGCTGAATGCTGTCCATCTCCATGAATGAACGAACCATCGTGTCTAGGTCCGCGTGATGAGTAACCGCAGAAGTAGGGTGATCATCGAATGCAGAGTAAGAGCCTGCAAGAATCCAACCAAATACAGTATTGAGAGCGATAGGAAAGTCGTTACCAAAGTGTTTCCGATCTCCTGTGTATAGAGACCAAAGCTGATCCGATCCAACAATGACATCGATTGCTCCAGGTGTGCAGAACGTTGGGTCAGCCAAAGGAAGCTCGCAGATTTGCCTCCACGTAGAGGATGAGGTGTCAATAACTTGGGCAGGAAGTGATGACGTCAGCGAGTTGAGAATGAACGAGACCAATTCGACAGTTTGGCCCGAATGTCGAGAGCGCAGCTTGATATGTGCGCGTCCTCGGGTAACGCCCGCGCTGTTGGCGGCGAGACCGAGAATAGAAATCCGTGCGTGCGTTCGACGCACGCCTATTCGCTGAACAAATGATTCCGATGCCAAGGTTATTGTAGATCCAGTGTCCAGGAGCAGCCTGCAGGTTGTAGTGTTTCCCCAGGCGTCGATGACGTCAGCAAGGATGGTTGGCAACAGAGTCTGAGAACCAGCCGCCGGAATATTCTCCAGAGTATGATGCGTAAAGTTGTTTTCCGCGGGAGGCTCGCTTCCCAAGCGATGACCTTCTCGAGCTAGCGGTTGATTGTGGCCAATTGTAGATCCCGCATGTGAGACTGCTGGTCGATCGCGGCTGTCAACACTTGCGGTGTCAATGTTGTTGCCATTTTGAATTGGCTGCGACGAGCCATGAACCAAAGTATGATGCTTGCGGCGGCAGATCCGACAAGTATGCCTCGATGTACAGTTGCCCATCATATGAGACGGGCTGAGGCAATTGAAACAGAGCTTTCTTGATTTGAGGAAGTCTCGGCGAGATGCAATGTCGAGTGCGATGAATTGAGGACACTTAAACAGATGGTGATTCTGCTGGCACGATGTGCACTTCGGCTCTTCCCGTCTTGGATGCGTGTCTGCGTGGTGCGTGGTAGCTGCGCGTCGAGCTTGGGTTGATCGAGTTAATTCAAAAGCCTCCAACGTATCGCAGCGTGATGTGAGAAATTTCAAGAATCGGTTGATGGTCACACCTTTTTCCTCGGATTCTGCGCACTGAGCCCAGGCTTGGCGGGTATCGCTATCTAATTTTGAAAGTAAAATGAAAATTAGCCAGGGATCCCTCTCTTCGCAATTAAGAGCTCGTAGACCACGAATAACTTCGTCTGCACCATCGGCAATTTTCCGCACTGTGCCGATATTTGAATTTATAGCACTCGGAAGGCTCATGAAACTGTTTAAGAACGATCGAATAATTAGCGATTGTTTGTTATATCGCTGTTCCAGCCGATCCCATGCTTCCCGATAGTTGTCATTAGTAACTGGAATATGTTTAACTAATGCAAGCGCGTCTCCGGCAAGGTACGATTTTAAATAATGAAATCGTTGGCAATCCGTCAGGCTCGAATTGGAAGCAATCGATCCAATAAACATGTCCGAAAAATGTTTCCAGTCCTCATAATTTCCAGAAAAAGTCGGAAGTTTAATTCGCTCGAACTGAAAATCGACATGACTTCTCTGGGATGTGTCTGCGGCTTGAACTGTGGCATCAATACTGTTTGAGGTGACATCCCGTCTCAACTCCTCCAAAGTATTGCTGAGAATAGCGTGTGTAGCATAATGTTTGTCCTCATATGCGTCAAAATCCTCGTCAGGGTTCTCCCAATCGGCTTCCGATTTAAATGCATACAGCTCTTCCGAGAGCCGTACGAACCGCAAATAATTTTCCTGTAGTTGCGCCAGGCGAACAACTATTGTTTGCACTGAATGAATGTCATCAACAAATTTTAAGGCATTATTATGCGCACGAGTAATTTGGCTTTTGCAGAAGCCCCGTTGTTGAATCACACTCCGCATGGTGGTCGAAAGAAGGGAACGATTCTATACGATGTAGGAATCTATAGATTATCGTTTGCCAAAAGGCCAATAATCAAAATCAAATGCCCGAAAGAAACGCAGTTCCGGTAATCCGGCTCGAAGGACCAATTTTTATGTTCATAAATAAAACCGCCAGTGTTACTGTTTAGTTTGATTTATTGGTTACTTCAGACACTTAGTAGTAATTAATTCGACACCGATGCGTACGTTTTCTCGACGATCAAAAATGTGACTAACTTAAGCTTTGGCTGTACTCACGCCATACGATTAAACTAGCATAAGACGTAAACAAGTTACAGTTAGAAGAGAGTTAGAAGTTTGGAAAAGTACTGGGCAAGCTCGCGGACAATTACAGCAGTGCGATGCTTACATTGATTCCGCTGATAAGCTCCGCTGAAGCTGCAGACAAATGTAAACAAAGATAAAGGGTGACTTGTTCGCGTAGACAGGCTGTCTCGTTCCCAAACAGTGTTATTTGTAAACACAATGGGCATAAGTTTTAATTAGCATTAACGATGACGTGGCCAAGAATGGAACTGACTTAATATCAAATGGAACACGTCATCAATTCATGAATACCGTCTCTGGGACGTAGATTTCCTATGAATTGGAATTTTAGTTAAAAAATTCGATATTGTCAATATTTTTATGAAGTAAATTTTGTGTTCACCTTAGCATATTTAGTCATGTATATCTATTAGCAATTATATAAATTTCATGTTGCTAGTTAATTACCGCTAATTAATATGAAATATTTTTGATTTTGATTGTCGATTATCAAAACAATATAAGAACTTATTTTAAAAATATAACGAATTATTTAGATACGAACCTTTTATTCCTTGGTCCTTGATTACCGACATCATTTGTGCTAATTTTACATCCAAGCAGCTCCTGAAACTATATCGGAGGTCATCTAGCTTATTGGCTCCCAGAGGGTACATGTAATTGAAACAAAACCATTACAAGTTTAGTGTTAATTGTAAACACAATGGGCATAAGTTTTAATTAGCATTAACGATGACGTGGCCAAGAATGGAACTGACTTAATATCAAATGGACCACGTCATCAATTCATGAATACCGTCTCTGGGACGTAGATTTCCTACGAATTGGAATTTTATATAAAATACGATATTGTCAATATTTTTATGAAGTAAATTTTGTGTACACCTTAGCATATATAGTCATGTATATCTATTAGCAATTGTTTTCAATTTCATGTTGCTAGTTAATTACCGCTAATTAATATTAAATATTTTTTGATTTTGATCATCGATTGTCAAAACAACATAAGAACTTATTTTAAAAATATATTGAATTATTTAGATACAAACCTCTTATTCTATGGTCCTTGATTTACGACATCCTTTGTTCTAATTTTACATCCGCGCAGCTCCTGAAACTACATCGCAGGTCATCTACCTTATTGGCTCCCAGAGGGTACATGTAATTAAAACAAAACCATTACAAGTTTAGTTTTATTTGTAAACAGAATGGGCATAAGTTTTAATTTGCATTAACGATGACGTGGCCAAGTATAGAACTGACTTAATTTCAAATGGACCTCGTCATCAATTTATGAATACCGTCTCTGGGACGTAGATTTCCTACGAATTGGAATTTTATATTAAATTCGATATTGTCAATAATTTTATGAAGTAAATTTTGTGTTCACCTCAGCATCATTAGTCATGTATTAGCAAGTGTTTCAAATTTCATGTTGCTAGTTAAGTACCGCTAATTAATAATTAATACTAAATATTTTTTGATTTTGATTGTCTATAATCAAAACAACATAAGAACTTATTTTAAAAATATAACGAATTTTTTAGATACGAACCTCTTATTCTTTGGTCCTTGATTTACGACATCCTTTGTTCTAATTTTACATCCGCGCAGCTCCTGAAACTACATCGCAGGTCATCTAGCTTATTGGCTCCCAGAGGGTACATGTAATTAAAACAAAACCATTACAAGTTTAGTGTTATTTGTAAACACAATGGGCATAAGTTTTAATTAGCATTAACGATGACGTGGCCAAGAATGGAACTGACTTAATATCAAATGGACCACGTCATCAATTCCTGAAAATCCGTCTCTGGGACGTAGATTTCCTATGAATTGGAATTTTAGTTAAAAAATTCGATATTGCTAATATTTTTATGAAGTAAATTTTGTGTTCACCTTAGCATATTTAGTCATGTATATCTATTAGCAATTATTTTAAATTTAATGTTGCTAGTTAATTACCGGTAATTAATATGAAATATTTTTGATTGTCGATTATCAAAACAATATAAGAACTTATTTTAAAAATATAACGAATTATTTAGATACGAACCTTTTATTCCTTGGTCCTTGATTACCGACATCATTTGTGCTAATTTTACATCCAAGCAGCTCCTTAAACTACATCGCAGGTCATCTAGCTTATTGGCTCCCAGAGGGTACATGTAATTAAAACAAAACCATTACAAGTTTAGTGTTATTTGTAAACACAATGGGCATAAGTTTTAATTAGCATTAACGATGACGTGGCCAAGAATGGAACTGACTTAATATCAAATGGACCACGTCATCAATTCATGAATACCGTCTCTGGGACGTAGATTTCCTATGAATTGGAATTTTAGTTAAAAAATTCGATATTGTCAATATTTTTATGAAGTAAATTTTGTGTTCACCTTAGCATATTTAGTCATGTATATCTATTAGCAATTATTTAAATTTCATGTTGCTAGTTAATTACCGCTAATTAATATGAAATATTTTTGATTTTGATTGTCGGTTATCAAAACAATTAAAGAACTTATTTTAAAAATATAACGAATTATTTAGATACGAACCTTTTATTCCTTGGTCCTTGATTACCGACATCATATGTGCTAATTTTACATCCAAGCAGCTCCATAAACTACATCGCAGGTCATCTAGCTTATTGGCTCCCAGAGGGTACATGTAATTAAAACAAAACCATTACAAGTTTAGTGTTATTTGTAAACACAATGGGCATAAGTTTTAATTAGCATTAACGATGACGTGGCCAAGAATGGAACTGACTTAATATCAAATGGACCACGTCATCAATTCATGAATACCGTCTCTGGGACGTAGATTTCCTATGAATTGGAATTTTAGTTAAAAAATTCGATATTGTCAATATTTTTATGAAGTAAATTTTGTGTTCACCTTAGCATATTTAGTCATGTATATCTATTAGCAATTATTTAAATTTCATGTTGCTAGTTAATTACCGCTAATTAATATGAAATATTTTTGATTTTGATTGTCGGTTATCAAAACAATTAAAGAACTTATTTTAAAAATATAACGAATTATTTAGATACGAACCTTTTATTCCTTGGTCCTTGATTACCGACATCATTTGTGCTAATTTTACATCCGCGCAGCTCCTGAAACTACATCGCAGGTCATCTAGCTTATTGGCTCCCAGAGGGTACATGAAATTAAAACAAAACCATTACAAGTTTAGTGTTATTTGTAAACACAATGGGCATAAGTTTTAATTAGCATTAACGATGACGTGGCCAAGTATAGAACTGACTTAATATCAAATGGACCAAGTCATCAATATATGAATACCGTCTCTGGGACGTAGATTTCCTACGAATTGGAATTTTATATTAAATTCGATACTGTCAATAATTTTATGAAGTAAATTTTGTGTTCACCTCAGCATCATTAGTCATGTATTAGCAAGTGTTTCAAATTTCATGTTGCTAGTTAAGTACCGCTAATTAATATTAAATATTTTTTGATTTTGATTGTCTATAATCAAAACAACATAAGAACTTATTTTAAAAATATAACGTATTTTTTAGATACGAACCTCTTATTCTTTGGTCCTTGATTTACGACATCCTTCCAGGTCATCTAGCTTATTGGCTCCCAGAGGGTACATGTAATTAAAACAAAACCATTACAAGTTTAGTGTTATTTGTAAACACAATGGGCATAAGTTTTAATTAGCATTAACGATGACGTGGCCAAGAATGGAACTGACTTAATATCAAATGGACCACGTCATCAATTCATGAATACCGTCTCTGGGACGTAGATTTCCTATGAATTGGAATTTTAGTTAAAAAATTCGATATTGTCAATATTTTTATGAAGTAAATTTTGTGTTCACCTTAGCATATTTAGTCATGTATATCTATTAGCAATTATTTAAATTTCATGTTGCTAGTTAATTACCGCTAATTAATATGAAATATTTTTGATTTTGATTGTCGGTTATCAAAACAATTAAAGAACTTATTTTAAAAATATAACGAATTATTTAGATACGAACCTTTTATTCCTTGGTCCTTGATTACCGACATCATTTGTGCTAATTTTACATCCGCGCAGCTCCTGAAACTACATCGCAGGTCATCTAGCTTATTGGCTCCCAGAGGGTACATGAAATTAAAACAAAACCATTACAAGTTTAGTGTTATTTGTAAACACAATGGGCATAAGTTTTAATTAGCATTAACGATGACGTGGCCAAGTATAGAACTGACTTAATATCAAATGGACCAAGTCAGCAATATATGAATACCGTCTCTGGGACGTAGATTTCCTACGAATTGGAATTTTATATTAAATTCGATATTGTCAATAATTTTATGAAGTAAATTTTGTGTTCACCTCAGCATCATTAGTCATGTATTAGCAAGTGTTTCAAATTTCATGTTGCTAGTTAAGTACCGCTAATTAATATTAAATATTTTTTGATTTTGATTGTCGATTATCAAAACAATATAAGAACTTATTTTAAAAATATTACGAATTATTTAGATACGAACCTTTTATTCCTTTGTCCTTGATTACCGACATCATTTGTGCTAATTTTACATCCAAGCAGCTCCTGAAACTATATCGCAGGTCATCTAGCTTATTGGCTCCCAGAGGGTACATGTAATTGAAACAAAACCATTACAAGTTTAGTGTTAATTGTAAACACAATGGGCATAAGTTTTAATTAGCATTAACGATGACGTGGCCAAGAATGGAACTGACTTAATATCAAATGGACCACGTCATCAATTCATGAATACCGTCTCTGGGACGTAGATTTCCTACGAATTGGAATTTTATATTAAATTCGATATTGTCAATAATTTTATGAAGTAAATTTTGTGTTCACCTCAGCATCATTAGTCATGTATTAGCAAGTGTTTCAAATTTCATGTTGCTAGTTAAGTACCGCTAATTAATATTAAATATTTTTTGATTTTGATTGTCTATAATCAAAACAACATAAGAACTTATTTTAAAAATATAACGAATTTTTTAGATACGAACCTCTTATTCTTTGGTCCTTGATTTACGACATCCTTTGTTCTAATTTTACATCCGCGCAGCTCCTGAAACTACATCGCAGGTCATCTAGCTTATTGGCTCCCAGAGGGTACATGTAATTAAAACAAAACCATTACAAGTTTAGTGTTATTTGTAAACACAATGGGCATAAGTTTTAATTAGCATTAACGATGACGTGGCCAAGAATGGAACTGACTTAATATCAAATGGACCACGTCATCAATTCATGAATACCGTCTCTGGGACGTAGATTTCCTATGAATTGGAATTTTAGTTAAAAAATTCGATATTGCTAATATTTTTATGAAGTAAATTTTGTGTTCACCTTAGCATATTTAGTCATGTATATCTATTAGCAATTATTTTAAATTTCACGTTGCTAGTTAATTACCGGTAATTAATATGAAATATTTTTGATTGTCGATTATCAAAACAATATAAGAACTTATTTTAAAAATATAACGAATTATTTAGATACGAACCTTTTATTCCTTGGTCCTTGATTACCGACATCATTTGTGCTAATTTTACATCCAAGCAGCTCCTTAAACTACATCGCAGGTCATCTAGCTTATTGGCTCCCAGAGGGTACATGTAATTAAAACAAAACCATTACAAGTTTAGTGTTATTTGTAAACACAATGGGCATAAGTTTTAATTAGCATTAACGATGACGTGGCCAAGAATGGAACTGACTTAATATCAAATGGACCACGTCATCAATTCATGAATACCGTCTCTGGGACGTAGATTTCCTATGAATTGGAATTTTAGTTAAAAAATTCGATATTGTCAATATTTTTATGAAGTAAATTTTGTGTTCACCTTAGCATATTTAGTCATGTATATCTATTAGCAATTATTTAAATTTCATGTTGCTAGTTAATTACCGCTAATTAATATGAAATATTTTTGATTTTGATTGTCGGTTATCAAAACAATTAAAGAACTTATTTTAAAAATATAACGAATTATTTAGATACGAACCTTTTATTCCTTGGTCCTTGATTACCGACATCATTTGTGCTAATTTTACATCCGCGCAGCTCCTGAAACTACATCGCAGGTCATCTAGCTTATTGGCTCCCAGAGGGTACATGAAATTAAAACAAAACCATTACAAGTTTAGTGTTATTTGTAAACACAATGGGCATAAGTTTTAATTAGCATTAACGATGACGTGGCCAAGTATAGAACTGACTTAATATCAAATGGACCAAGTCATCAATATATGAATACCGTCTCTGGGACATAGATTTCCTACGAATTGGAATTTTATATTAAATTCGATATTGTCAATAATTTTATGAAGTAAATTTTGTGTTCACCTCAGCATCATTAGTCATGTATTCGCAAGTGTTTCAAATTTCATGTTGCTAGTTAAGTACCGCTAATTAATATTAAATATTTTTTGATTTTGATTGTCGATTATCAAAACAATATAAGAACTTATTTTAAAAATATAACGAATTATTTAGATACGAACCTTTTATTCCTTTGTCCTTGATTACCGACATCATTTGTGCTAATTTTACATCCAAGCAGCTCCTGAAACTATATCGTAGGTCATCTAGCTTATTGGCTCCCAGAGGGTACATGTAATTGAAACAAAACCATTACAAGTTTAGTGTTAATTGTAAACACAATGGGCATAAGTTTTAATTAGCATTAACGATGACGTGGCCAAGAATGGAACTGACTTAATATCAAATGGACCACGTCATCAATTCATGAATACCGTCTCTGGGACGTAGATTTCCTACGAATTGGAATTTTATATCAAATACGATATTGTCAATATTTTTATGAAGTAAATTTTGTATACACCTTAGCATATATAGTCATGTATATCTATTAGCAATTGTTTTAAATATCATGTTGCTAGTTAATTACCGCTAATTAATATTAAATATTTTTTTATTTTGATTGTCTATAATCAAAACAACATAAGAACTTATTTTAAAAATATAACGAATTATTTAGATACGAACCTCTTATTCTTTGGTCCTTGATTTACGACATCCTTTGTTCTAATTTTACATCCGCGCAGCTCCTGAAACTACATCGCAGGTCATCTAGCTTATTGGCTCCCAGAGGGTACATGTAATTAAAACAAAACCATTACAAGTTTAGTGTTATTTGTAAACACAATGGGCATAAGTTTTAATTAGCATTAACGATGACGCGGCCAAGAATGGAACTGACTTAATATCAAATGGACCACGTCATCAATTCATGAATACCGTCTCTGGGACGTAGATTTCCTATGAATTGGAATTTTAGTTAAAAAATTCGATATTGTCAATATTTTTATGAAGTAAATTTTGTGTTCACCTTAGCATATTTAGTCATGTTTATCTATTAGCAATTATTAAATTTCATGTTGCTAGTTAATTACCGCTAATTAATATGAAATATTTTTGATTTTGATTGTCGATTATCAAAACAATATAAGAACTTATTTTAAAAATATAACGAATTATTTAGATACGAACCTTTTATTCCTTGGTCCTTGATTACCGACATCATTTGTGCTAATTTTACATCCAAGCAGCTCCTGAAACTATATCGCAGGTCATCTAGCTTATTGGCTCCCAGAGGGTACATGTAATTAAAACAAAACCATTACAAGTTTAGTGTTATTTGTAAACACAATGGGCATAAGTTTTAATTAGCATTAACGATGACGTGGCCAAGAATGGAACTGACTTAATATCAAATGGACCACGTCATCAATTCATGAATACCGTCTCTGGGACGTAGATTTCCTACGAATTGGAATTTTATATCAAATACGATATTGTCAATATTTTTATGAAGTAAATTTTGTATACACCTTAGCATATATAGTCATGTATATCTATTAGCAATTGTTTTAAATTTCATGTTGCTAGTTAATTACCGCTAATTAATATTAAATATTTTTTGATTTTGATTGTCTATAATCAAAACAACATAAGAACTTATTTTAAAAATATAACGAATTATTTAGATACGAACCTCTTATTCTTTGGTCCTTGATTTACGCCATCCTTTGTTCTAATTTTACATCCGCACAGCTCCTGAAACTACATCGCAGGTCATCTAGCTTATTGGCTCCCAGAGGGTACATGTAATTAAAACAAAACCATTACAAGTTTAGTGTTATTTGTAAACACAATGGGCATAAGTTTTAATTAGCATTAACGATGACGTGGCCAAGAATGGAACTGACTTAATATCAAATGGACCACGTCATCAATTCATGAATACCGTCTCTGGGACGTAGATTTCCTATGAATTGGAATTTTAGTTAAAAAATTCGATATTGTCAATATTTTTATGAAGTAAATTTTGTGTACACCTTAGCATATATAGTCATGTATATCTATTAGCAATTGTTTTCAATTTCATGTTGCTAGTTAATTACCGGTAATTAATATGAAATATTTTTGATTGTCGATTATCAAAACAATATAAGAACTTATTTTAAAAATATAACGAATTATTTAGATACGAACCTTTTATTCCTTGGTCCTTGATTACCGACATTATTTGTGCTAATTTTACATCCAAGCAGCTCCTTAAACTACATCGCAGGTAATCTAGCTTATTGGCTCCCAGAGGGTACATGTAATTAAAACAAAACCATTACAAGTTTAGTGTTATTTGTAAACACAATGGGCATAAGTTTTAATTAGCATTAACGATGACTTGGCCAAGAATGGAACTGACTTAATATCAAATGGAACACGTCATCAATTCATGAATACCGTCTCTGGGACGTAGATTTCCTATGAATTGGAATTTTAGTTAAAAAATTCGATATTGTCAATATTTTTATGAAGTAAATTTTGTGTTCACCTTAGCATATTTAGTCATGTATATCTATTAGCAATTATTTAAATTTCATGTTGCTAGTTAATTACCGCTAATTAATATTAAATATTTTTTGATTTTGATTGTCTATAATCAAAACAACATAAGAACTTATTTTAAAAATATAACGAATTATTTAGATACGAACCTCTTATTCTTTGGTCCTTGATTTACGACATCCTTTGTTCTAATTTTACATCCGCGCAGCTCCTGAAACTACATCGCATGTCATCTAGCTTATTGGCTCCCAGAGGGTACATGTAATTAAAACAAAACCATTACAAGTTTAGTTTTATTTGTTTAACATTAACGATGACGTGGCCAAGAATAGAACTGACTTAATATCAAATGGACCACGTCATCAATATATGAATACCGTCTCTGGGACGTAGATTTCCAACGAATTGGAATTTTATATTAAATTCGATATTGTCAATAATTTTATGAAGTAAATTTTGTGTTCACCTCAGCATCATTAGTCATGTATTAGCAAGTGTTTCAAATTTCATGTTGCTAGTTAAGTACCGCTAATTAACATTAAATATTTTTTTATTTTGATTGTCTATAATCAAAACAACATAAGAACTTATTTTAAAAATATAACGAATTATTTAGATACGAACCTTTTATTCCTTGGTCCTTGATTACCGACATCATTTGTGCTAATTTTACATCCGCGCAGCTCCTGAAACTACATCGCAGGTCATCTAGCTTATTGGCTCCCAGAGGGTACATGAAATTAAAACAAAACCATTACAAGTTTAGTGTTATTTGTAAACACAATGGGCATAAGTTTTAATTAGCATTAACGATGACGTGGCCAAGTATAGAACTGACTTAATATCAAATGGACCAAGTCAGCAATATATGAATACCGTCTCTGGGACGTAGATTTCCTACGAATTGGAATTTATATTAAATTCGATATTGTCAATAATTTTATGAAGTAAATTTTGTGTTCACCTCAGCATCATTAGTCATGTATTAGCAAGTGTTTCAAATTTCATGTTGCTAGTTAAGTACCGCTAATTAATATTAAATATTTTTTGATTTTGATTGTCGATTATCAAAACAATATAAGAACTTATTTTAAAAATATTACGAATTATTTAGATACGAACCTTTTATTCCTTTGTCCTTGATTACCGACATCATTTGTGCTAATTTTACATCCAAGCAGCTCCTGAAACTATATCGCAGGTCATCTAGCTTATTGGCTCCCAGAGGGAACATGTAATTGAAACAAAACCATTACAAGTTTAGTGTTAATTGTAAACACAATGGGCATAAGTTTTAATTAGCATTAACGATGACGTGGCCAAGAATGGAACTGACTTAATATCAAATGGACCACGTCATCAATTCATGAATACCGTCTCTGGGACGTAGATTTCCTACGAATTGGAATTTTATATTAAATTCGATATTGTCAATAATTTTATGAAGTAAATTTTGTGTTCACCTCAGCATCATTAGTCATGTATTAGCAAGTGTTTCAAATTTCATGTTGCTAGTTAAGTACCGCTAATTAATATTAAATATTTTTTGATTTTGATTGTCTATAATCAAAACAACATAAGAACTTATTTTAAAAATATAACGAATTTTTTAGATACGAACCTCTTATTCTTTGGTCCTTGATTTACGACATCCTTTGTTCTAATTTTACATCCGCGCAGCTCCTGAAACTACATCGCAGGTCATCTAGCTTATTGGCTCCCAGAGGGTACATGTAATTAAAACAAAACCATTACAAGTTTAGTGTTATTTGTAAACACAATGGGCATAAGTTTTAATTAGCATTAACGATGACGTGGCCAAGAATGGAACTGACTTAATATCAAATGGACCACGTCATCAATTCATGAATACCGTCTCTGGGACGTAGATTTCCTATGAATTGGAATTTTAGTTAAAAAATTCGATATTGCTAATATTTTTATGAAGTAAATTTTGTGTTCACCTTAGCATATTTAGTCATGTATATCTATTAGCAATTATTTTAAATTTCACGTTGCTAGTTAATTACCGGTAATTAATATGAAATATTTTTGATTGTCGATTATCAAAACAATATAAGAACTTATTTTAAAAATATAACGAATTATTTAGATACGAACCTTTTATTCCTTGGTCCTTGATTACCGACATCATTTGTGCTAATTTTACATCCAAGCAGCTCCTTAAACTACATCGCAGGTCATCTAGCTTATTGGCTCCCAGAGGGTACATGTAATTAAAACAAAACCATTACAAGTTTAGTGTTATTTGTAAACACAATGGGCATAAGTTTAATTAGCATTAACGATGACGTGGCCAAGAATGGAACTGACTTAATATCAAATGGACCACGTCATCAATTCATGAATACCGTCTCTGGGACGTAGATTTCCTATGAATTGGAATTTTAGTTAAAAAATTCGATATTGTCAATATTTTTATGAAGTAAATTTTGTGTTCACCTTAGCATATTTAGTCATGTATATCTATTAGCAATTATTTAAATTTCATGTTGCTAGTTAATTACCGCTAATTAATATGAAATATTTTTGATTTTGATTGTCGGTTATCAAAACAATTAAAGAACTTATTTTAAAAATATAACGAATTATTTAGATACGAACCTTTTATTCCTTGGTCCTTGATTACCGACATCATTTGTGCTAATTTTACATCCGCGCAGCTCCTGAAACTACATCGCAGGTCATCTAGCTTATTGGCTCCCAGAGGGTACATGAAATTAAAACAAAACCATTACAAGTTTAGTGTTATTTGTAAACACAATGGGCATAAGTTTTAATTAGCATTAACGATGACGTGGCCAAGTATAGAACTGACTTAATATCAAATGGACCAAGTCATCAATATATGAATACCGTCTCTGGGACATAGATTTCCTACGAATTGGAATTTTATATTAAATTCGATATTGTCAATAATTTTATGAAGTAAATTTTGTGTTCACCTCAGCATCATTAGTCATGTATTCGCAAGTGTTTCAAATTTCATGTTGCTAGTTAAGTACCGCTAATTAATATTAAATATTTTTTGATTTTGATTGTCGATTATCAAAACAATATAAGAACTTATTTTAAAAATATAACGAATTATTTAGATACGAACCTTTTATTCCTTGTCCTTGATTACCGACATCATTTGTGCTAATTTTACATCCAAGCAGCTCCTGAAACTATATCGTAGGTCATCTAGCTTATTGGCTCCCAGAGGGTACATGTAATTGAAACAAAACCATTACAAGTTTAGTGTTAATTGTAAACACAATGGGCATAAGTTTTAATTAGCATTAACGATGACGTGGCCAAGAATGGAACTGACTTAATATCAAATGGACCACGTCATCAATTCATGAATACCGTCTCTGGGACGTAGATTTCCTACGAATTGGAATTTTATATCAAATACGATATTGTCAATATTTTTATGAAGTAAATTTTGTATACACCTTAGCATATATAGTCATGTATATCTATTAGCAATTGTTTTAAATATCATGTTGCTAGTTAATTACCGCTAATTAATATTAAATATTTTTTTATTTTGATTGTCTATAATCAAAACAACATAAGAACTTATTTTAAAAATATAACGAATTATTTAGATACGAACCTCTTATTCTTTGGTCCTTGATTTACGACATCCTTTGTTCTAATTTTACATCCGCGCAGCTCCTGAAACTACATCGCAGGTCATCTAGCTTGTTGGCTCCCAGAGGGTACATGTAATTAAAACAAAACCATTACAAGTTTAGTGTTATTTGTAAACACAATGGGCATAAGTTTTAATTAGCATTAACGATGACGCGGCCAAGAATGGAACTGACTTAATATCAAATGGACCACGTCATCAATTCATGAATACCGTCTCTGGGACGTAGATTTCCTATGAATTGGAATTTTAGTTAAAAAATTCGATATTGTCAATATTTTTATGAAGTAAATTTTGTGTTCACCTTAGCATATTTAGTCATGTTATCTATTAGCAATTATTAAATTTCATGTTGCTAGTTAATTACCGCTAATTAATATGAAATATTTTTGATTTTGATTGTCGATTATCAAAACAATATAAGAACTTATTTTAAAAATATAACGAATTATTTAGATACGAACCTTTTATTCCTTGGTCCTTGATTACCGACATCATTTGTGCTAATTTTACATCCAAGCAGCTCCTGAAACTATATCGCAGGTCATCTAGCTTATTGGCTCCCAGAGGGTACATGTAATTAAAACAAAACCATTACAAGTTTAGTGTTATTTGTAAACACAATGGGCATAAGTTTTAATTAGCATTAACGATGACGTGGCCAAGAATGAACTGACTTAATATCAAATGGACCCACGTCATCAATTCATGAATACCGTCTCTGGGACGTAGATTTCCTACGAATTGGAATTTATATCAAATACGATATTGTCAATATTTTATGAAGTAAATTTGTATACACCTTAGCATATATAGTCATGTATATCTATTAGCAATTGTTTTAAATTTCATGTTGCTAGTTAATTACCGCTAATTAATATTAAATATTTTTGATTTTGATTGTCGATTATCAAAACAACATAAGAACTTATTTTAAAAATATAACGAATTATTTAGATACGAACCTCTTATTCTTTGGTCCTTGATTTACGACATCCTTTGTTCTAATTTTACATCCGCGCAGCTCCTGAAACTACATCGCAGGTCATCTAGCTTATTGGCTCCCAGAGGGTACATGTAATTAAAACAAAACCATTACAAGTTTAGTGTTATTTGTAAACACAATGGGCATAAGTTTTAATTAGCATTAACGATGACGTGGCCAAGAATGGAACTGACTTAATATCAAATGGACCACGTCATCAATTCATGAATACCGTCTCTGGGACGTAGATTTCCTACGAATTGGAATTTTATTAAAAAATTCGATATTGTCAATATTTTTATGAAGTAAATTTTGTGTTCACCTTAGCATATTAGTCATGTATATCTATTAGCAATTGTTTTAAATTTCATGTTGCTAGTTAATTACCGCTAATTAATATAAATATTTTTGATTGTCGATTATCAAAACAATATAAGAACTTATTTTAAAAATATAACGAATTATTTAGATACGAACCTTTTATTCTTGGTCCTTGATTACGACATTTGTGCTAATTTTACATCCGCAGCTCCTGAAACTACATCGCAGGTCATCTAGCTTATTGGCTCCCAGAGGGTACATGTAATTAAAACAAAACCATTACAAGTTTAGTGTTATTTGTAAACACAATGGGCATAAGTTTTAATTAGCATTAACGATGACGTGGCCAAGAATGGAACTGACTTAATATCAAATGGACCACGTCATCAATTCATGAATACCGTCTCTGGGACGTAGATTTCCTACGAATTGGAATTTTATTAAAAAATTCGATATTGTCAATATTTTTATGAAGTAAATTTTGTGTTCACCTTAGCATATTTAGTCATGTATATCTATTAGCAATTTTTAAATTTCATGTTGCTAGTTAATTACCGCTAATTAATATTAAATATTTTTGATTTTGATTGTCGATTATCAAAACAACATAAGAACTTATTTTAAAAATATAACGAATTATTTAGATACGAACCTCTTATTCTTTGGTCCTTGATTTACGACATCCTTTGTTCTAATTTTACATCCGCGCAGCTCCTGAAACTACATCGCAGGTCATCTAGCTTATTGGCTCCCAGAGGGTACATGTAATTAAAACAAAACCATTACAAGTTTAGTTATTTTTTAGCATTAACGATGACGTGGCCAAGAATGAACTGACTTAATATCAAATGGACCACGTCATCAATTATGAATACCGTCTCTGGGACGTAGATTTCCTACGAATTGGATTTTTATATTAAATTCGATATTGTCAATAATTTTATGAAGTAAATTTTGTGTTCACCTTAGCATATTAGTCATGTATTAGCAATGTTTAAATTTCATGTTGCTAGTTAATTACCGCTAATTAATATTAAATATTTTTTGATTTTGATTGTCGATTATCAAAACAACATAAGAACTTATTTTAAAAATATAACGAATTATTTAGATACGAACCTCTTATTCTTTGGTCCTTGATTTACGACATCCTTTGTTCTAATTTTACATCCGCGCAGCTCCTGAAACTACATCGCAGGTCATCTAGCTTATTGGCTCCCAGAGGGTACATGTAATTAAAACAAAACCATTACAAGTTTAGTGTTATTTGTAAACACAATGGGCATAAGTTTTAATTAGCATTAACGATGACGTGGCCAAGAATGGAACTGACTTAATATCAAATGGACCACGTCATCAATTATGAATACCGTCTCTGGGACGTAGATTTCCTATGAATTGGAATTTTATTAAATTCGATATTGTCAATATTTTTATGAAGTAAATTTTGTGTTCACCTTAGCATATTTAGTCATGTATATCTATTAGCAATTTTAAATTTCATGTTGCTAGTTAATTACCGCTAATTAATATTAAATATTTTTTGATTTTGATTGTCGATTATCAAAACAATATAAGAACTTATTTTAAAAATATAACGAATTATTTAGATACGAACCTCTTATTTTGGTCCTTGATTACGACATCATTTGTGCTAATTTTACATCCGCAGCTCCTGAAACTACATCGCAGGTCATCTAGCTTATTGGCTCCCAGAGGGTACATGTAATTAAAACAAAACCATTACAAGTTTAGTGTTATTTGTAAACACAATGGGCATAAGTTTTAATTAGCATTAACGATGACGTGGCCAAGAATGGAACTGACTTAATATCAAATGGACCACGTCATCAATTCATGAATACCGTCTCTGGGACGTAGATTTCCTACGAATTGGAATTTTATATTAAATCGATATTGTCAATATTTTTATGAAGTAAATTTTGTGTTCACCTTAGCATATTAGTCATGTATATCTATTAGCAATTGTTTTAAATTTCATGTTGCTAGTTAATTACCGCTAATTAATATTAAATATTTTTGATTTTGATTGTCGATTATCAAAACAACATAAGAACTTATTTTAAAATATAACGAATTATTTAGGGATTAGCCATCTACACTATTAGCAATCATGTTGCTAGTTAATTACGCTAATTAATATTAAATATTTTTTGATTTTGATTGTCGATTATCAAAACAACATAAGAACTTATTTTAAAAATATAACGAATTATTTAGATACGAACCTCTTATTCTTTGGTCCTTGATTTACGACATCCTTTGTTCTAATTTTACATCCGCGCAGCTCCTGAAACTACATCGCAGGTCATCTAGCTTATTGGCTCCCAGAGGGTACATGTAATTAAAACAAAAACCATTACAAGTTTAGTGTTATTTGTAAACACAATGGGCATAAGTTTTAATTAGCATTAACGATGACGTGGCCAAGAATGAACTGACTTAATATCAAATGGACCACGTCATCAATTATGAATACCGTCTCTGGACGTAGATTTCCTACGAATTGGAATTTTATTTAAAAAATTCGATATTGTCAATATTTTTATGAAGTAAATTTTGTGTTCACCTTAGCATATTTAGTCATGTATATCTTAGCAATTGTTTTAAATTTCATGTTGCTAGTTAATTACCGCTAATTAATATTAAATATTTTTTGATTTTGATTGTCGATTATCAAAACAACATAAGAACTTATTTTAAAAATATACGAATTATTTAGATACGAACCTCTTATTCTTGGTCCTTGATTTACGACATCCTTTGTTCTAATTTTACATCCGCGCAGCTCCTGAAACTACATCGCAGGTCATCTAGCTTATTGGCTCCCAGAGGGTACATGTAATTAAAACAAAACCATTACAAGTTTAGTTTTATTTGTAAACACAATGGGCATAAGTTTTAATTAGCATTAACGATGACGTGGCCAAGAATAGAACTGACTTAATATCAAATGGACCACGTCATCAATATATGAATACCGTCTCTGGGACGTAGATTTCCTACGAATTGGAATTTTATATTAAATTCGATATTGTCAATATTTTTATGAAGTAAATTTTGTGTTCACCTTAGCATATTAGTCATGTATTAGCAATTTTAAATTTCATGTTGCTAGTTAATTACCGCTAATTAATATTAAATATTTTTTGATTTTGATTGTCGATTATCAAAACAACATAAGAACTTATTTTAAAAATATAACGAATTATTTAGATACGAACCTCTTATTCTTTGGTCCTTGATTTACGACATCCTTTGTTCTAATTTTACATCCGCGCAGCTCCTGAAACTACATCGCAGGTCATCTAGCTTATTGGCTCCCAGAGGGTACATGTAATTAAAACAAAACCATTACAAGTTTAGTTTTATTTGTAAACACAATGGGCATAAGTTTTAATTAGCATTAACGATGACGTGGCCAAGAATGGAACTGACTTAATATCAAATGGACCACGTCATCAATTCATGAATACCGTCTCTGGGACGTAGATTTCCTACGAATTGGAATTTTATTAAAAATTCGATATTGTCAATATTTTTATGAAGTAAATTTTGTGTTCACCTTAGCATATTTAGTCATGTATATCTATTAGCAATTGTTTAAATTTCATGTTGCTAGTTAATTACCGCTAATTAATATTAAATATTTTTGATTTTGATTGTCGATTATCAGAACTTATTTTAAAAATATATTATTTAGATACGAATTATCGAACCTTTATTGGTCCTTGATTTACGGTTCTAATTTTACATCCAGCTCCTGAAACTACATCGCAGGTCATCTAGCTTATTGGCTCCCAGAGGGTACATGTAATTAAAACAAAACCATTACAAGTTTAGTGTTATTTGTAAACACAATGGGCATAAGTTTTAATTAGCATTAACGATGACGTGGCCAAGAATGGAACTGACTTAATATCAAATGGACCACGTCATCAATTCATGAATACCGTCTCTGGGACGTAGATTTCCTACGAATTGGAATTTTATTTAAAATTCGATATTGTCAATATTTTTATGAAGTAAATTTTGTGTTCACCTTAGCATATTTAGTCATGTATATCTATTAGCAATTTTTAAATTTCATGTTGCTAGTTAATTACCGCTAATTAATATTAAATATTTTTGATTTTGATTGTCGATTATCAAAACAATATAAGAACTTATTTTAAAAATATAACGAATTATTTAGATACGAACCTTTTATTCCTTGGTCCTTGATTACGACATCATTTGTGCTAATTTTACATCCAAGCAGCTCCTGAAACTATATCGCAGGTCATCTAGCTTATTGGCTCCCAGAGGGTACATGTAATTAAAACAAAACCATTACAAGTTTAGTGTTAATTGTAAACACAATGGGCATAAGTTTTAATTAGCATTAACGATGACGTGGCCAAGAATGGAACTGACTTAATATCAAATGGACCACGTCATCAATGAATATTAATATTTTTTGATTTTGATTGTCGATTATCAAAACAACATAAGAACTTATTTTAAAAATATAACGAATTATTTAGATACGAACCTTTTATTCTTGGTCCTTGATTACGACATCATTTGTCTAATTTTACATCCGCAGCTCCTGAAACTACATCGCAGGTCATCTAGCTTATTGGCTCCCAGAGGGTACATGTAATTAAAACAAAACCATTACAAGTTTAGTGTTATTTGTAAACACAATGGGCATAAGTTTTAATTAGCATTAACGATGACGTGGCCAAGAATGGAACTGACTTAATATCAAATGGACCACGTCATCAATTCATGAATACCGTCTCTGGGACGTAGATTTCCTACGAATTGGAATTTTATAAAAATTCGATATTGTCAATATTTTTATGAAGTAAATTTTGTGTTCACCTTAGCATATTTAGTCATGTATATCTAGCAATTGTTTTAAATTTCATGTTGCTAGTTAATTACCGCTAATTAATATTAAATATTTTTGATTTTGATTGTCGATTATCAAAACAACATAAGAACTTATTTTAAAAATATACGAATTATTTAGATACGAACCTCTTATTCTTGGTCCTTGATTTACGACATCCTTTGTTCTAATTTTACATCCGCGCAGCTCCTGAAACTACATCGCAGGTCATCTAGCTTATTGGCTCCCAGAGGGTACATGTAATTAAAACAAAACCATTACAAGTTTAGTGTTATTTGTAAACACAATGGGCATAAGTTTTAATTAGCATTAACGATGACGTGGCCAAGAATGGAACTGACTTAATATCAAATGGACCACGTCATCAATTATGAATACCGTCTCTGGGACGTAGATTTCCTACGAATTGGAATTTTATTAAATTCGATATTGTCAATATTTTTATGAAGTAAATTTTGTGTTCACCTTAGCATATTAGTCATGTATTAGCAATGTTTAAATTTCATGTTGCTAGTTAATTACCGCTAATTAATATTAAATATTTTTTGATTTTGATTGTCGATTATCAAAACAACATAAGAACTTATTTTAAAAATATAACGAATTATTTAGATACGAACCTTTTATTCCTTGGTCCTTGATTACGACATCATTTGTGCTAATTTTACATCCAAGCAGCTCCTGAAACTACATCGCAGGTCATCTAGCTTATTGGCTCCCAGAGGGTACATGTAATTAAAACAAAACCATTACAAGTTTAGTGTTAATTGTAAACACAATGGGCATAAGTTTTAATTAGCATTAACGATGACGTGGCCAAGAATGGAACTGACTTAATATCAAATGGACCACGTCATCAATTCATGAATACCGTCTCTGGGACGTAGATTTCCTACGAATTGGAATTTTATAAAAATTCGATATTGTCAATATTTTTATGAAGTAAATTTTGTGTTCACCTTAGCATATTAGTCATGTATATCTATTAGCAATTGTTTTAAATTTCATGTTGCTAGTTAATTACCGCTAATTAATATTAAATATTTTTTGATTTTGATTGTCGATTATCAAAACAACATAAGAACTTATTTTAAAAATATAACGAATTATTTAGATACGAACCTCTTATTCTTTGGTCCTTGATTTACGACATCCTTTGTTCTAATTTTACATCCGCGCAGCTCCTGAAACTACATCGCAGGTCATCTAGCTTATTGGCTCCCAGAGGGTACATGTAATTAAAACAAAACCATTACAAGTTTAGTGTTATTTGTAAACACAATGGGCATAAGTTTTAATTAGCATTAACGATGACGTGGCCAAGAATGGAACTGACTTAATATCAAATGGACCACGTCATCAATTCATGAATACCGTCTCTGGGACGTAGATTTCCTACGAATTGGAATTTTATTTAAATTCGATATTGTCAATATTTTTATGAAGTAAATTTTGTGTTCACCTTAGCATATTAGTCATGTATATCTATTAGCAATTGTTTTAAATTTCATGTTGCTAGTTAATTACCGCTAATTAATATTAAATATTTTTGATTTTGATGTCGATTGAAAACAACATAAGAACTTATTTTAAAAATATACGAATTATTTAGATACGAACCTCTTATTCTTGGTCCTTGATTTACGACATCCTTTGTTCTAATTTTACATCCGCAGCTCCTGAAACTACATCGCAGGTCATCTAGCTTATTGGCTCCCAGAGGGTACATGTAATTAAAACAAAACCATTACAAGTTTAGTGTTATTTGTAAAACAATGGGCATAAGTTTTAATTAGCATTAACGATGACGTGGCCAAGAATGGAACTGACTTAATATCAAATGGACCACGTCATCAATTATGAATACCGTCTCTGGACGTAGATTTCCTACGAATTGGAATTTTATTTAAAAAATTCGATATTGTCAATATTTTTATGAAGTAAATTTTGTGTTCACCTTAGCATCTTTAGTCATGTATATTAGCAATTTTAAATTTCATGTTGCTAGTTAATTACCGCTAATTAATATTAAATATTTTTTGATTTTGATTCGATTATCAAAACAACATAAGAACTTATTTAAAAATATAACGAATTATTTAGATACGAACCTCTTATTCTTGGTCCTTGATTTACGACATCCTTTGTTCTAATTTTACATCCGCGCAGCTCTGTAACCATTACAAGTTTAGTTTATTTGTAAACACAATGGGCATAAGTTTTAATTAGCATTAACGATGACGTGGCCAAGAATAGAACTGACTTAATATCAAATGGACCACGTCATCAATATATGAATACCGTCTCTGGACGTAGATTTCCTACGAATTGGAATTTTATATTAAATTCGATATTGTCAATATTTTTATGAAGTAAATTTTGTGTTCACCTTAGCATATTAGTCATGTATTAGCAATTGTTTAAATTTCATGTTGCTAGTTAATTACCGCTAATTAATATTAAATATTTTTTGATTTTGATTGTCGATTATCAAAACAACATAAGAACTTATTTTAAAAATATAACGAATTATTTAGATACGAACCTCTTATTCTTGGTCCTTGATTTACGACATCCTTTGTTCTAATTTTACATCCGCGCAGCTCCTGAAACTACATCGCAGGTCATCTAGCTTATTGGCTCCCAGAGGGTACATGTAATTAAAACAAAACCATTACAAGTTTAGTGTTATTTGTAACACAATGGGCATAAGTTTTAATTAGCATTAACGATGACGTGGCCAAGAATGGAACTGACTTAATATCAAATGGACCACGTCATCAATTCATGAATACCGTCTCTGGGACGTAGATTTCCTATGAATTGGAATTTTATTTAAAAAATTCGATATTGTCAATATTTTTATGAAGTAAATTTGTGTTCACCTTAGCATATTTAGTCATGTATATCTATTAGCAATTTTTAAATTTCATGTTGCTAGTTAATTACCGCTAATTAATATAAATTTTTGATTTTGATTGTCGATTATCAAAACAATATAAGAACTTATTTTAAAAATATAACGAATTTTTAGATACGAACCTTTTATTTCTTGGTCCTTGATTACGACATCATTTGTCTAATTTTACATCCGCAGCTCCTGAAACTACATCGCAGGTCATCTAGCTTATTGGCTCCCAGAGGGTACATGTAATTAAAACAAAACCATTACAAGTTTAGTGTTAATTGTAAACACAATGGGCATAAGTTTTAATTAGCATTAACGATGACGTGGCCAAGAATGGAACTGACTTAATATCAAATGGACCACGTCATCAATTATGAATACCGTCTCTGGGACGTAGATTTCCTACGAATTGGAATTTTATATTAAATTCGATATTGTCAATATTTTTATGAAGTAAATTTTGTGTTCACCTAGCATATTAGTCATGTATTAGCAATTGTTTAAATTTCATGTTGCTAGTTAATTACCGCTAATTAATATTAAATATTTTTTGATTTTGATTGTCGATTATCAAAACAATATAAGAACTTATTTTAAAAATATAACGAATTATTTAGATACGAACCTTTATTCCTTGGTCCTTGATTACGACATCTTTGTGCTAATTTTACATCCAAGCAGCTCCTGAAACTACATCGCAGGTCATCTAGCTTATTGGCTCCCAGAGGGTACATGTAATTAAAACAAAACCATTACAAGTTTAGTGTTATTTGTAAACACAATGGGCATAAGTTTTAATTAGCATTAACGATGACGTGGCCAAGAATGGAACTGACTTAATATCAAATGGACCACGTCATCAATATATGAATACCGTCTCTGGGACGTAGATTTCCTACGAATTGGAATTTTATATTAAATTCGATATTGTCAATAATTTTATGAAGTAAATTTTGTGTTCACCTTAGCATATTAGTCATGTATTAGCAATTTAAATTTCATGTTGCTAGTTAATTACCGCTAATTAATATTAAATATTTTTTGATTTTGATTGTCGATTATCAAAACAATAAGAACTTATTTTAAAAATATAACGAATTATTTAGATACGAACCTCTTATTCTTTGGTCCTTGATTTACGACATCCTTTGTTCTAATTTTACATCCGCGCAGCTCCTGAAACTACATCGCAGGTCATCTAGCTTATTGGCTCCCAGAGGGTACATGTAATTAAAACAAAACCAAGTTTAGTGTTATTTGTAAACACAATGGGCATAAGTTTTAATTAGCATTAACGATGACCGTGAAATATTTTTGATTTTGATTGTCGATTATCAAAACAATATAAGAACTTATTTTAAAAATATAACGAATTATTTAGATACGAACCTTTTATTCCTTGGTCCTTGATTACGACATCTTTGTCTAATTTTACATCCGCAGCTCCTGAAACTACATCGCAGGTCATCTAGCTTATTGGCTCCAGAGGGTACATGTAATTAAAACAAAACCATTACAAGTTTAGTGTTAATTGTAAACACAATGGGCATAAGTTTTAATTAGCATTAACGATGACGTTGGCTTGATTTTGATTGTCGATTATCAAAACAATATAAGAACTTATTTTAAAATATAACGAATTATTTAGATACGAACCTTTTATTCCTTGGTCCTTGATTACGACATCTTTGTGCTAATTTTACATCCGCAGCTCCTGAAACTACATCGCAGGTCATCTAGCTTATTGGCTCCCAGAGGGTACATGTAATTAAAACAAAACCATTACAAGTTTAGTGTTATTTGTAAACACAATGGGCATAAGTTTTAATTAGCATTAACGATGACGTGGCCAAGAAGAACTGACTTAATATCAAATGGACCACGTCATCAATTATGAATACCGTCTCTGGGACGTAGAGAATTGGAATTTTTAAAAAATTCGATATTGTCAATATTTTATGAAGTAAATTTTGTGTTCACCTTAGCATTTAGTCATGTATATCTATTAGCAATTTTAAATTTCATGTTGCTAGTTAATTACCGCTAATTAATATTAAATTTTTTGATTTTGATTGTCGATTATCAAAACAACATAAGAACTTATTTTAAAAATATAACGAATTATTTAGATACGAACCTCTTATTCTTTGGTCCTTGATTTACGACATCCTTTGTTCTAATTTTACATCCGCGCAGCTCCTGAAACTACATCGCAGGTCATCTAGCTTATTGGCTCCCAGAGGGTACATGTAATTAAAACAAAACCATTACAAGTTTAGTGTTATTTGTAAACACAATGGGCATAAGTTTTAATTAGCATTAACGATGACGTGGCCAAGAATGGAACTGACTTAATATCAAATGGACCACGTCATCAATCATGAATACCGTCTCTGGGACGTAGATTTCCTACGAATTGGAATTTTATAAAAATTCGATATTGTCAATATTTTTATGAAGTAAATTTTGTGTTTAGCATATTTAGTCATGTATATCTATTAGCAATTTTAAATTTCATGTTGCTAGTTAATTACCGCTAATTAATATTAAAATTTTTGATTTTGATTGTCGATTATCAAAACAACATAAGAACTTATTTTAAAAATATAACGAATTATTTAGATACGAACCTTTTATTCTTGGTCCTTGATTACGACATCTTTGTCTAATTTTACATCCGCAGCTCCTGAAACTACATCGCAGGTCATCTAGCTTATTGGCTCCCAGAGGGTACATGTAATTAAAACAAAACCATTACAAGTTTAGTGTTATTTGTAAACACAATGGGCATAAGTTTTAATTAGCATTAACGATGACGTGGCCAAGAATGGAACTGACTTAATATCAAATGGACCACGTCATCAATTATGAATACCGTCTCTGGGACGTAGATTTCCTACGAATTGGAATTTTATATTAAATTCGATATTGTCAAATTTTATGAAGTAAATTTTGTGTTCACCTTAGCATATTAGTCATGTATTAGCAATGTTTTAAATTTCATGTTGCTAGTTAATTACCGCTAATTAATATTAAATATTTTTTGATTTTGATTGTCGATTATCAAAACAACATAAGAACTTATTTTAAAAATATAACGAATTATTTAGATACGAACCTCTTATTCTTTGGTCCTTGATTTACGACATCTTTGTTCTAATTTTACATCCGCGCAGCTCCTGAAACTACATCGCAGGTCATCTAGCTTATTGGCTCCCAGAGGGTACATGTAATTAAAACAAACCATTACAAGTTTAGTGTTATTTGTAAACACAATGGGCATAAGTTTTAATTAGCATTAACGATGACGTGGCCAAGAATGGAACTGACTTAATATCAAATGGACCACGTCATCAATTCATGAATACCGTCTCTGGGACGTAGATTTCCTACGAATTTGGAATTTTATAAAAAATTCGATATTGTCAATATTTTATGAAGTAAATTTTGTGTTCACCTTAGCATATTTAGTCATGTATCTATTAGCAATTTTTTAAATTTCATGTTGCTAGTTAATTACCGCTAATTAATATTAAATATTTTTGATTTTGATTGTCGATTATCAAAACAACATAAGAACTTATTTTAAAAATATAACGAATTATTTAGATACGAACCTTTTATTCCTTGGTCCTTGATTACGACATCCTTTGTCTAATTTTACATCCGCAGCTCCTGAAACATCGCAGGTCATCTAGCTTATTGGCTCCCAGAGGGTACATGTAATTAAAACAAAACCATTACAAGTTTAGTGTTATTGTAAACACAATGGGCATAAGTTTTAATTAGCATTAACGATGACGTGGCCAAGAATGGAACTGACTTAATATCAAATGGACCACGTCATCAATTATGAATACCGTCTCTGGGACGTAGATTTCCTACGAATTGGAATTTTATATTAAATTCGATATTGTCAATATTTTTATGAAGTAAATTTTGTGTTCACCTTAGCATATTAGTCATGTATTAGCAATTGTTTAAATTTCATGTTGCTAGTTAATTACCGCTAATTAATATTAAATATTTTTTGATTTTGATTGTCGATTATCAAAACAACATAAGAACTTTTTAAAAATATAACGAATTATTTAGATACGAACCTCTTATTCTTTGGTCCTTGATTTACGACATCCTTTGTTCTAATTTTACATCCGCGCAGCTCCTGAAACTACATCGCAGGTCATCTAGCTTATTGGCTCCCAGAGGGTACATGTAATTAAACAAAACCATTACAAGTTTAGTGTTATTTGTAAACACAATGGGCATAAGTTTTAATTAGCATTAACGATGACGTGGCCAAGAATGGAACTGACTTAATATCAAATGGACCACGTCATCAATCATGAATACCGTCTCTGGGACGTAGATTTCCTATGAATTGGAATTTTATTAAAATTCGATATTGTCAATATTTTTATGAAGTAAATTTTGTGTTCACCTTAGCATATTTAGTCATGTATATCTATTAGCAATTTTAAATTTCATGTTGCTAGTTAATTACCGCTAATTAATATTAAATATTTTTTTGATTTTGATTGTCGATTATCAAAACAATATAAGAACTTATTTTAAAAATATAACGAATTATTTAGATACGAACCTTTATTCCTTGGTCCTTGATTACGACATCTTTGTTCTAATTTTACATCCGCGCAGCTCCTGAAACTACATCGCAGGTCATCTAGCTTATTGGCTCCCAGAGGGTACATGTAATTAAAACAAAACCATTACAAGTTTAGTGTTATTTGTAAACACAATGGGCATAAGTTTTAATTAGCATTAACGATGACGTGGCCAAGAATGGAACTGACTTAATATCAAATGGACCACGTCATCAAATATGAATACCGTCTCTGGGACGTAGATTTCCTACGAATTGGAATTTTATATTAAATTCGATATTGTCAATATTTTTATGAAGTAAATTTTGTGTTCACCTAGCATATTAGTCATGTATTAGCAAGTGTTTTAAATTTCATGTTGCTAGTTAATTACCGCTAATTAATATTAAATATTTTTGATTTTGATTGTCGATTATCAAAACAACATAAGAACTTATTTTAAAAATATAACGAATTATTTAGATACGAACCTCTTATTCTTTGGTCCTTGATTTACGACATCCTTTGTTCTAATTTTACATCCGCGCAGCTCCTGAAACTACATCGCAGGTCATCTAGCTTATTGGCTCCCAGAGGGTACATGTAATTAAAACAAAACCATTACAAGTTTAGTGTTATTTGTAAACACAATGGGCATAAGTTTTAATTAGCATTAACGATGACGTGGCCAAGAATGGAACTGACTTAATATCAAATGGACCACGTCATCAATTATGAATACCGTCTCTGGGACGTAGATTTCCTACGAATTGGAATTTTATTAAAAAATTCGATATTGTCAATATTTTATGAAGTAAATTTTTGTGTTCACCTTAGCATATTTAGTCATGTATATCTATTAGCAATTTTAAATTTCATGTTGCTAGTTAATTACCGCTAATTAATATTAAATATTTTTGATTTTGATTGTCGATTATCAAACAATATAAGAACTTATTTTAAAAATATAACGAATTATTTAGATACGAACCTTTATTCTTGGTCCTTGATTACGACATCATTTGTCTAATTTTACATCCGCAGCTCCTGAAACTATATCGCAGGTCATCTAGCTTATTGGCTCCCAGAGGGTACATGTAATTAAAACAAAACCATTACAAGTTTAGTGTTAATTGTAAACACAATGGGCATAAGTTTTAATTAGCATTAACGATGACGTGGCCAACTGACTTAATATCCTTGTCGATTATCAAAACAATATAAGAACTTATTTTAAAAATATAACGAATTATTTAGATACGAACCTTTATTGGTCCTTGATTACGACATCATTTGTCTAATTTTACATCCGCAGCTCCTGAAACTACATCGCAGGTCATCTAGCTTATTGGCTCCCAGAGGGTACATGTAATTAAAACAAAACCATTACAAGTTTAGTGTTAATTGTAAACACAATGGCATAAGTTTTAATTATTATTCGCATATTTTTGATTTTGATTGTCGATTATCAAAACAATATAAGAACTTATTTTAAAAATATAACGAATTATTTAGATACGAACCTTTTATTCTTGGTCCTTGATTACGACATCTTTGTCTAATTTTACATCCGCAGCTCCTGAAACTACATCGCAGGTCATCTAGCTTATTGGCTCCCAGAGGGTACATGTAATTAAAACAAAACCATTACAAGTTTAGTGTTATTTGTAAACACAATGGCATAAGTTTTAATTAGCATTAACGATGACGTGGCCAAGAAGAACTGACTTAATATCAAATGGACCACGTCATCAATTATGAATACCGTCTCTGGGACGTAGATTTCCTACGAATTGGAATTTTATATTAAATTCGATATTGTCAATTTTTATGAAGTAAATTTTGTGTTCACCTAGCATATTAGTCATGTATTAGCAATTGTTTAAATTTCATGTTGCTAGTTAATTACCGCTAATTAATATTAAATATTTTTTGATTTTGATTGTCGATTATCAAAACAACATAAGAACTTATTTTAAAAATATAACGAATTATTTAGATACGAACCTTTTATTCTTTGGTCCTTGATTTACGACATCCTTTGTTCTAATTTTACATCCGCGCAGCTCCTGAAACTACATCGCAGGTCATCTAGCTTATTGGCTCCCAGAGGGTACATGTAATTAAAACAAAACAAGTTTAGTGTTATTTGTAAACACAATGGGCATAAGTTTTAATTAGCATTAACGATGACGTGGCCAGAATGGAACTGACTTAATATCAAATGGACCACGTCATCAATATATGAATACCGTCTCTGGACGTAGATTTCCTACGAATTGGAATTTTATTTAAAAAATTCGATATTGTCAATATTTTTATGAAGTAAATTTTGTGTTCACCTTAGCATATTTAGTCATGTATATCTATTAGCAATTTTTAAATTTCATGTTGCTAGTTAATTACCGCTAATTAATATTAAATATTTTTGATTTTGATTGTCGATTATCAAAACAACATAAGAACTTATTTTAAAAATATAACGAATTATTTAGATACGAACCTCTTATTCTTTGGTCCTTGATTTACGACATCCTTTGTTCTAATTTTACATCCGCGCAGCTCCTGAAACTACATCGCAGGTCATCTAGCTTATTGGCTCCCAGAGGGTACATGTAATTAAAACAAAACCATTACAAGTTTAGTGTTATTTGTAAACACAATGGGCATAAGTTTTAATTAGCATTAACGATGACGTGGCCAAGAATGGAACTGACTTAATATCAAATGGACCACGTCATCAATTCATGAATACCGTCTCTGGGACGTAGATTTCCTATGAATTGGAATTTTATTTAAAAAATTCGATATTGTCAATATTTTTATGAAGTAAATTTGTGTTCACCTTAGCATATTTAGTCATGTATATCTATTAGCAATTTTAAATTTCATGTTGCTAGTTAATTACCGCTAATTAATATAAATATTTTTGATTTTGATTGTCGATTATCAAAACAATATAAGAACTTATTTTAAAAATATAACGAATTATTTAGATACGAACCTTTTATTCCTTGGTCCTTGATTACGACATCATTTGTGCTAATTTTACATCCAAGCAGCTCCTGAAACTATATCGCAGGTCATCTAGCTTATTGGCTCCCAGAGGGTACATGTAATTAAAACAAAACCATTACAAGTTTAGTGTTAATTGTAAACACAATGGGCATAAGTTTTAATTAGCATTAACGATGACGTGGCCAAGAATGGAACTGACTTAATATCAAATGGACCACGTCATCAATTCATGAATACCGTCTCTGGGACGTAGATTTCCTACGAATTGGAATTTTATAAAATCGATATTGTCAATATTTTTATGAAGTAAATTTTGTGTTCACCTTAGCATATTAGTCATGTATATCTATTAGCAATTGTTTTAAATTTCATGTTGCTAGTTAATTACCGCTAATTAATATTAAAATTTTTGATTTTGATTGTCGATTATCAAAACAACATAAGAACTTATTTTTAAAATATACGAATTATTTAGATACGAACCTCTTATTCTTGGTCCTTGATTTACGACATCCTTTGTTCTAATTTTACATCCGCGCAGCTCCTGAAACTACATCGCAGGTCATCTAGCTTATTGGCTCCCAGAGGGTACATGTAATTAAAACAAAACCATTACAAGTTTAGTGTTATTTGTAAACACAATGGCATAAGTTTTAATTAGCATTAACGATGACGTGGCCAAGAATGGAACTGACTTAATATCAAATGGACCACGGAATACCGTCTCTGGGACGTAGATTTCCTACGAATTGGAATTTTATATTAAATTCGATATTGTCAATATTTTTATGAAGTAAATTTTGTGTTTATAGTAGTCTATATTTTTTAAATTTCATGTTGCTAGTTAATTACCGCTAATTAATATTAAATATTTTTGATTTTGATTGTCGATTATCAAAACAACATAAGAACTTATTTTAAAAATATAACGAATTATTTAGATACGAACCTTTTCTTTGGTCCTTGATTTACGACATCCTTTGTTCTAATTTTACATCCGCGCAGCTCCTGAAACTACATCGCAGGTCATCTAGCTTATTGGCTCCCAGAGGGTACATGTAATTAAAACAAAACCATTACAAGTTTAGTGTTATTTGTAAACACAATGGGCATAAGTTTTAATTAGCATTAACGATGACGTGGCCAAGAATGGAACTGACTTAATATCAAATGGACCACGTCATCAATCATGAATACCGTCTCTGGGACGTAGATTTCCTATGAATTGGAATTTTATTAAAAAATTCGATATTGTCAATTTTTTATGAAGTAAATTTTGTGTTCACCTTAGCATATTTAGTCATGTATATCTATTAGCTTTAAATTTCATGTTGCTAGTTAATTACCGCTAATTAATATAAATATTTTTTGATTGTCGATTATCAAAACAACATAAGAACTTATTTTAAAAATATAACGAATTATTTAGATACGAACCTTTTATTCCTTGGTCCTTGATTTACGACATCTTTGTTCTAATTTTACATCCGCAGCTCCTGAAACTACATCGCAGGTCATCTAGCTTATTGGCTCCCAGAGGGTACATGTAATTAAAACAAAACCATTACAAGTTTAGTGTTATTTGTAAACACAATGGGCATAAGTTTTAATTAGCATTAACGATGACGTGGCCAAGAATGGAACTGACTTAATATCAAATGGACCACGTCATCAATTTATGAATACCGTCTCTGGGACGTAGATTTCCTACGAATTGGAATTTTATTAAAAATTCGATATTGTCAATATTTTTATGAAGTAAATTTTGTGTTCACCTTAGCATATTTAGTCATGTAGTTTTTTTTTTAAATTTCATGTTGCTAGTTAATTACCGCTAATTAATATAAATATTTTTGATTGTCGATTATCAAAACAACATAAGAACTTATTTTAAAAAATATAACGAATTATTTAGATACGAACCTCTTATTCTTTGGTCCTTGATTTACGACATCCTTTGTTCTAATTTTACATCCGCGCAGCTCCTGAAACTACATCGCAGGTCATCTAGCTTATTGGCTCCCAGAGGGTACATGTAATTAAAACAAAACCATTACAAGTTTAGTGTTATTTGTAAACACAATGGGCATAAGTTTTAATTAGCATTAACGATGACGTGGCCAAGAATGGAACTGACTTAATATCAAATGGACCACGTCATCAATTCATGAATACCGTCTCTGGGACGTAGATTTCCTACGAATTGGAATTTTATTAAAAATTCGATATTGTCAATATTTTTATGAAGTAAATTTTGTGTTCACCTTAGCATATTTAGTCATGTATATCTATTAGCAATTTTTTTAAATTTCATGTTGCTAGTTAATTACCGCTAATTAATATTAAATATTTTTTGATTGTCGATTATCAAAACAACATAAGAACTTATTTTAAAAATATAACGAATTATTTAGATACGAACCTTTTATTCCTTGGTCCTTGATTTACGACATCTTTGTTCTAATTTTACATCCGCGCAGCTCCTGAAACTACATCGCAGGTCATCTAGCTTATTGGCTCCCAGAGGGTACATGTAATTAAACAAAACCATTACAAGTTTAGTGTTATTTGTAAACACAATGGGCATAAGTTTTAATTAGCATTAACGATGACGTGGCCAAGAATGGAACTGACTTAATATCAAATGGACCACGTCATCAATTCATGAATACCGTCTCTGGACGTAGATTTCCTACGAATTGGAATTTTATAAAATTCGATATTGTCAATATTTTTATGAAGTAAATTTTGTGTTCACCTTAGCATATTAGTCATGTATATCTATTAGCAATTGTTTTAAATTTCATGTTGCTAGTTAATTACCGCTAATTAATATTAAATATTTTTTGATTTTGATTGTCGATTATCAAAACAACATAAGAACTTATTTTAAAAATATAACGAATTATTTAGATACGAACCTCTTATTCTTGGTCCTTGATTTACGACATCCTTTGTTCTAATTTTACATCGCGCAGCTCCTGAAACTACATCGCAGGTCATCTAGCTTATTGGCTCCCAGAGGGTACATGTAATTAAAACAAAACCATTACAAGTTTAGTTTTATTTGTAAACACAATGGGCATAAGTTTTAATTAGCATTAACGATGACGTGGCCAAGAATAGAACTGACTTAATATCAAATGGACCACGTCATCAATATATGAATACCGTCTCTGGGACGTAGATTTCCTACGAATTGGAATTTTATATTAATTCGATATTGTCAATAATTTTATGAAGTAAATTTTGTGTTCACCTTAGCATCATTAGTCATGTATAGCAATTGTTTCAAATTTCATGTTGCTAGTTAATTACCGCTAATTAATATTAAATATTTTTTGATTTTGATTGTCGATAATCAAAACAACATAAGAACTTATTTTAAAAATATAACGAATTATTTAGATACGAACCTCTTATTCTTTGGTCCTTGATTTACGACATCCTTTGTTCTAATTTTACATCCGCGCAGCTCCTGAAACTACATCGCAGGTCATCTAGCTTATTGGCTCCCAGAGGGTACATGTAATTAAAACAAAACCATTACAAGTTTAGTGTTATTTGTAAACACAATGGGCATAAGTTTTAATTAGCATTAACGATGACGTGGCCAAGAATGGAACTGACTTAATATCAAATGGACCACGTCATCAATTCATGAATACCGTCTCTGGGACGTAGATTTCCTATGAATTGGAATTTTATAAAAAAATTCGATATTGTCAATTTTTTATGAAGTAAATTTTGTGTTCACCTTAGCATATTTAGTCATGTATATCTATTAGCAATTATTTTAAATTTCATGTTGCTAGTTAATTACCGCTAATTAATATGAAATATTTTTTGATTGTCGATTATCAAAACAAATATAAGAACTTATTTTAAAAATATAACGAATTATTTAGATACGAACCTTTATTCCTTGGTCCTTGATTACGACATCATTTGTTCTAATTTTACATCCGCAGCTCCTGAAACTACATCGCAGGTCATCTAGCTTATTGGCTCCCAGAGGGTACATGTAATTAAAACAAAACCATTACAAGTTTAGTGTTATTTGTAAACACAATGGGCATAAGTTTTAATTAGCATTAACGATGACGTGGCCAAGAATGGAACTGACTTAATATCAAATGGACCACGTCATCAATTCATGAATACCGTCTCTGGGACGTAGATTTCCTACGAATTGGAATTTTATAAAAAATTCGATATTGTCAATATTTTTATGAAGTAAATTTTGTGTTCACCTTAGCATATTTAGTCATGTATTCTATTAGTTTTTCATGTTGCTAGTTAATTACCGCTAATTAATATAAATATTTTTGATTGTCGATTATCAAAACAACATAAGAACTTATTTTAAAAATATAACGAATTATTTAGATACGAACCTCTTATTCTTTGGTCCTTGATTTACGACATCCTTTGTTCTAATTTTACATCCGCGCAGCTCCTGAAACTACATCGCAGGTCATCTAGCTTATTGGCTCCCAGAGGGTACATGTAATTAAAACAAAACCATTACAAGTTTAGTGTTATTTGTAAACACAATGGGCATAAGTTTTAATTAGCATTAACGATGACGTGGCCAAGAATGGAACTGACTTAATATCAAATGGACCACGTCATCAATTATGAATACCGTCTCTGGGACGTAGATTTCCTACGAATTGGAATTTTTAAAAAATTCGATATTGTCAATATTTTTATGAAGTAAATTTTGTGTTCACCTTAGCATATTTAGTCATGTATATCTATTAGCAATTGTTTTAAATTTCATGTTGCTAGTTAATTACCGCTAATTAATATTAAATATTTTGATTGTCGATTATCAAAACAACATAAGAACTTATTTTAAAAATATAACGAATTATTTAGATACGAACCTTTATTCCTTGGTCCTTGATTACGACATCTTTGTCTAATTTTACATCCAAGCAGCTCCTGAAACTACATCGCAGGTCATCTAGCTTATTGGCTCCCAGAGGGTACATGTAATTAAAACAAAACCATTACAAGTTTAGTGTTATTTGTAAACACAATGGGCATAAGTTTTAATTAGCATTAACGATGACGTGGCCAAGAATGGAACTGACTTAATATCAAATGGACCACGTCATCAATATATGAATACCGTCTCTGGGACGTAGATTTCCTACGAATTGGAATTTTATTAAAAAATTCGATATTGTCAATATTTTTATGAAGTAAATTTTGTGTTCACCTTAGCATATTTAGTCATGTATCTTTTTTTTTTAAATTCATGTTGCTAGTTAATTACCGCTAATTAATATAAATATTTTTGATTTTGTCGATTATCAAAACAACATAAGAACTTATTTTAAAATATAACGAATTATTTAGATACGAACCTCTTATTCTTTGGTCCTTGATTTACGACATCCTTTGCTAATTTTACATCCGCAGCTCCTGAAACTACATCGCAGGTCATCTAGCTTATTGGCTCCCAGAGGGTACATGTAATTAAAACAAAACCATTACAAGTTTAGTGTTATTTGTAAACACAATGGGCATAAGTTTTAATTAGCATTAACGATGACGTGGCCAAGAATGGAACTGACTTAATATCAAATGGACCACGTCATCAATTCATGAATACCGTCTCTGGGACGTAGATTTCCTACGAATTGGAATTTTATAAAAATTCGATATTGTCAATATTTTTATGAAGTAAATTTTGTGTTCACCTTAGCATATTTAGTCATGTATATCTATTAGCAATTTTTAAATTTCATGTTGCTAGTTAATTACCGCTAATTAATATGAAATATTTTTGATTTTGATTGTCGATTATCAAAACAACATAAGAACTTATTTTAAAAATATAACGAATTATTTAGATACGAACCTTTATTCCTTGGTCCTTGATTACGACATCATTTTGCTAATTTTACATCCGCAGCTCCTGAAACTATATCGCAGGTCATCTAGCTTATTGGCTCCCAGAGGGTACATGTAATTAAAACAAAACCATTACAAGTTTAGTGTTAATTGTAAACACAATGGGCATAAGTTTTAATTAGCATTAACGATGACGTGGCCAAGAATGGAACTGACTTAATATCAAATGGACCACGTCATCAATTCATGAATACCGTCTCTGGACGTAGATTTCCTACGAATTGGAATTTTATAAAATTCGATATTGTCAATATTTTTATGAAGTAAATTTTGTCACCTTAGCATATTAGTCATGTATATCTATTAGCAATTGTTTTAAAATTCATGTTGCTAGTTAATTACCGCTAATTAATATTAAATATTTTTTGATTTTGATTGTCGATTATCAAAACAACATAAGAACTTATTTTAAAAATATACGAATTATTTAGATACGAACCTCTTATTCTTTGGTCCTTGATTTACGACATCCTTTGTTCTAATTTTACATCCGCGCAGCTCCTGAAACTACATCGCAGGTCATCTAGCTTATTGGCTCCCAGAGGGTACATGTAATTAAAACAAAACCATTACAAGTTTAGTTTATTTGTAAACACAATGGGCATAAGTTTTAATTAGCATTAACGATGACGTGGCCAAGAATGGAACTGACTTAATATCAAATGGACCACGTCATCAATTTATGAATACCGTCTCTGGGACGTAGATTTCCTATGAATTGGAATTTTATTTAAAATTCGATTGTCAATATTTTTATGAAGTAAATTTTGTGTTCACCTTAGCATATTTGTCATGTTTCTATTTTAGTTTTTTAAATTTCATGTTGCTAGTTAATTACCGGTAATTAATATGAAATATTTTTGATTGTCGATTATCAAAACAATATAAGAACTTATTTTAAAAATATAACGAATTATTTAGATACGAACCTCTTATTCTTTGGTCCTTGATTTACGACATCCTTTGTTCTAATTTTACATCCGCGCAGCTCCTGAAACTACATCGCAGGTCATCTAGCTTATTGGCTCCCAGAGGGTACATGTAATTAAAACAAAACCATTACAAGTTTAGTGTTATTTGTAAACACAATGGGCATAAGTTTTAATTAGCATTAACGATGACGTGGCCAAGAATGGAACTGACTTAATATCAAATGGACCACGTCATCAATTCATGAATACCGTCTCTGGGACGTAGATTTCCTACGAATTGGAATTTTATAAAAATTCGATATTGTCAATATTTTATGAAAGTAAATTTTGTGTTCACCTTAGCATATTTAGTCATGTATATTATTAGCAATTTTAAATTTCATGTTGCTAGTTAATACCGCTAATTAATATGAAATATTTTTTGATTTTGATTGTCGATTATCAAAAACAATATAAGAACTTATTTTAAAAATATAACGAATTATTTAGATACGAACCTTTTATTCCTTGGTCCTTGATTTACGACCATTTGTTCTAATTTTACATCCGCAGCTCCTGAAACTACATCGCAGGTCATCTAGCTTATTGGCTCCCAGAGGGTACATGTAATTAAAAACAAAACCATTACAAGTTTAGTGTTATTTGTAAACACAATGGGCATAAGTTTTAATTAGCATTAACGATGACGTGGCCAAGAATAGAACTGACTTAATATCAAATGGACCACGTCATCAATATGAATACCGTCTCTGGGACGTAGATTTCCTACGAATTGGAATTTTATTTAAAAATTCGATATTGTCAATATTTTTATGAAGTAAATTTTGTTCACCTTAGCATATTTAGTCATGTATATCTATTAGCAATTATTTTAAATTTCATGTTGCTAGTTAATTACCGCTAATTAATATGAAATATTTTTTTGATTGTCGATTATCTCAAAACAACATAAGAACTTATTTTAAAAATATAACGAATTATTTAGATACGAACCTCTTATTC